>NC_057796.1:373637443-373937443 GCF_018294505.1 Triticum aestivum | reverse complement strand
CATGCAGCTGGTTTTGGTTCTATCTTCAATTGGAGGGTGAAGTCTAACATTTCCCGCCCTCTGATGGGAGCTTTGTACCTGAGGATAGATCCTGATACGATGACTCTTGACATGGGTGAGGCTAATAAGAAGCTTCGCATCACTAGCGATGGTATACATCAATTATTTGGGTTCCCTCGTGGTGGTCGTTCTGCGCCTAGGCCGTCAGAGGACGGATATGACGACGCTCTGATGAAGTTAAGATCGGAGCTTGACATTAGCAGGAACAAAGATATCAAGACAAAGGATTTGAGGAATAAGCTCAAGGTGCTCGTCAAGGATCCTAGCAAAGATGACCTTGCTCTAAAAGTGTTCTTCATTATTGTGTTTATGAAGGTTGTGTTGCCTGGTGCTGCCCCGCGTGTTTCCAGAGAGGCAACAATGTTTGAGGGTCTTGTCTTTGAGGACATGGCTAATATGGATTATTGTCAGCTGATGGTTGATGAGCTTAGAAGGGCTGTTGTCAAGTACCAAGATGGTGTTACCATGGGGAAGGCAATCACAGGCTGTGCTATAGGGCCTGTACTAATGTACCTTCACTGCCTTATCCGTGGCAAGACTGCGGAGCCTGACATGCGAGTCCCCCGCATATGTTTCATGGATCTTGTCAAGCTTTCTAATCTGGTTGATGCAGATTTGATAAAAAAGGCAATGCAGATCCAAAGAATTGGGTGTCTGGGAAGCTTCCGGTGAGTTTTATTTCTTTCGTTTCTTGCAGACCTTTTTTTATTTAGGTATAGCTATTTTTGCTGGAGTGAACATGTGTCCCGCAGAGTTACCTATTTAGATTTTGTCATTTCTTAAGCTTTGTGAGGTTTAGGTATGATTTTTAGTACTGTTGTTTCATGTGTGGTTGAACTGAATATCTTTGTTCAACTGTCCTGTCGGTAAATACTAACAAATTGGCACTGACAGTTAAAGATTGATAGTGCTGTTGATTTAAATCTGTTAATATCATGTTTTATTTTTCCCTGTGTGTTGCATTGATTAATTAACTCTTTTTTCCCCTTGTTTGTAGTGGAAAACTCAAGAGGAGATTTTTTTTTCGAGTGTATAAACGGCCAGTCCTGGAGATGTTGTCGTCTCAGGTTCCCAAGTTTTCATCTCTGCACGATGAGTTGAGAGATGGCCGTGGTGTTGAGGGTGCTGGTTATGTTCCCCCTGGCCCTAGTAATGCTAGTACTTCACAGAGGCAGGGTTTTGGTATTGATGTTGTTGTTTCTGCGTTGGAGCGCGCTGAGCATATTTTAAGTAATGTGTGTTCTGAGCTGCAAAAGGTCCCAACGATAGTTGAGCGTCTGAGCTGTATCAATGGTATCCTTCCTGAAGGTCATCAATTTAACGCTGAGGAAGCAGTGGACTATATTGAGATGGAGAGAATTTTTATTGGTGATATGCGTGACGGTGCTGCTGATCTAGTTCAGAGCTCGGTTCGTCTGTTGAACAACATGAAGCGTTTCAAAACTATGCAAGACTCTCGCTGCAAGCCATATGAAGAAAGTGCAAATGTTGTTATCAGGTAGATTGAGCAGGATGAGGCTGCTGCCACCGACAGCAGGGTTGGTGATGGTACCGAGGCTAATGTTTCTGATCACAAAACGAATGATGTTGGCTTGGAGCGCCCTGTTGTTGATGTGAGTCAGTCCTCGGTGTTTGCAATTTTTACTATGTTGTTCTATTGTCAGTATTGTAGTTGAACTTTCTCATCTTCATCTGTTTATTTATTTTTCTTCCATGCAGATTGAGCAGGATGAGGCTGCTGCCAACGACAGCAGGGCTGATGATGGTACTGAGGCTAATGCTTCTGATCACCATACGAACGATGTTGGCTTGGAGCACCCTGTTGTTGATGTGAGTCAGTCCTCGGTGTTTGTATGTTTTTACTATGTTGTTCTGCTGTCAGTATTGTAGTTGAACTTCCTCATCTTCATCTGTTTATTAATTTTTCTTTTCATGCAGGAGACCAGTCATAATGTTGAGGCAGCTGTTGACCGTGGAGTTAATGATCCATCTACTGATAAGTGCAAGGTTATTTTTATTTTTATTGTGTTTATACATATTTCTTGAATTTTCATGCGCACCAATGTGCCTTGCTTGTTCATTTTTCTATCCCACACTGTTAAGAGTTTGCCGGTGATGCCTACCTTTTTGTTACTGTGGTTTAATTCCTTGTGTTTATTGTTGCTAATAATAGCATTGTTTTTTTGCTTCATTACATATGAATCAGGGTCCTGTTGTTGGCGACGAGCCTTGTTCGCCTGTTGGTGATGTTCCTTTGAATGTTACCAGCAGCAAGATCGATGATGTTGCTGTGAATGCTTCTAAGGTTTGTTTTTCTGTGCACCTCTTGCTAGCTTATTTTTGATTGTTAGTTTTGCTCATATTATTCACTTTTTCCGAATTTTTATTTCTTTAGATGACTGATGTTGAGCGTGAGGCTATTGTTAGTGGTGGAGATGATGCTCGTGGTGTTCCATTGAGTAGTGGGCGCGATGTTGATACCAAAGTTGCTGATGAGGATGTTGGTGCTGCCAGCATACTTGATGCCAAATCGTCTGGTGTTGGTATTGCTGGGAATGAAAATGTTTCTGATTGTGAAGATTTGTCGCCGGAGAATTTCCCGCCTGGAGGTCTTGATTACGGTGATGCATTGCAAGATGCCTCTAGCGTGGAAGAGGTGCCATCCAAGGATGATGATTTACTTCTGTCGATTTCTTCTGGCCCCTTGACGCAGGAGGCGCTCGTGTCGTCCCAGGATTTTCTTTCTACAGACCCTGAAAGCGCAGCGATATTGGTGTCCTCTCAAGATCTCCCATCGTCAAACCCTGAAACTGGAGGCATATTGGTCTCATCACAGGAACTACCGTCGTCGTTAAACGCTAATAGTGCAGGTAAGTACTTGTAAATGAGGCGTACTTCTCAATTTTGGCATTTTGGACATGTTCACTTGTAGTGCTTGAACTTATTATTTTTCTTCTTTTTCTGCAAGCAGAAAGTGGTAATGTTGTTAATGTTGATATGTTTTTCTTCGCTGTTACGAGGTTGCGCACGAACCGTACGAAATGGTTAGTTTGGGATTTTGCCCGTACCATTTTCGTCTCTTTTTCTTTCTCTCATATGATTATTGTTGTTATTGCAGTAGTTTTAATTCATCTAATCTTTTGTGTTTTCCTAGTCACAAGCCGATGTTTCAAAATAAAGAATGTGATTCCAGTGTTGGTTCTATTGCTAAAGTGTTTGTCCCCACTGGCATGCTCAACTCAGACAGTGCTGACGTTGTTTTATATTCTCTACGTCAGAAGTACCGAGACACTGACAAGTTGATAGTTCCCAGATGGGTGACGGTCACTATTTTGCTTTATAGATAGGATGATAACTTGTTTTGCCAATTTTCTAACTATTGTTGTTCTTTTTGTACAACAGACCAAGATCCGTGATGGAAATATTGATTCCAATGTGCTAAATTGGTTCACGAGATCAGGGGCTGATGGTTTTGACCAAGTAGGTGAACTTGAACTTTTTGTACTCATGAACTAGAACTGTCATGTTTTCTTGCAAGTTTGGGAGGTGGGGGAATGAACTTGAGTAGCCTGCTTTTACCCTGTGAAAGATCGTGGATGTCGCCTAGAGGGGGGGTGAATAGGCGCTTTAAAATAATTACGGTTTAGGCTTGAACAAATGCGGAATAAACCTAGCGGTTAATTTGACAAGCACAAAACCTACAACAACTAGGCTCACCTATGTGCACCAACAACTTATGCTAAGCAAGATAAACAACTAAGTGATAGCAAGATATATGACAAGAAACAATATGGCTATCACAAAGTAAAGTGCATAAGTAAAGGGTTCGGGTAAGAGATAACCGAGACACGCGGAGACGACGATGTATCCCGAAGTTCACACCCTTGCGGATGCTAATCTCCGTTTGGAGCGGTGTGGAGGCACAATGCTCCGCAAGAAGCCACTAGGGCCACCGTAATCTCCTCACGCCCTCGCACAATGCAAGATGCCGTGATTCCACTAAGGGACCCTTGAGGGCGGTCACCGAACCCGTACAAATGGCAACCCTTGGGGGCGGTCACCGAACCCGTACACTTTGGCAACCCTTGGGGCGGTCACCGGTACCCGTCAAATTGCTCGGGGCGATCTCCACAACCTAATTGGAGACCCCGACGCTTGCCCGGAGCTTTACACCACAATGATTGAGCTCCGAACACCACCAACCGTCTAGGGCGCCCAAGCACCCAAGAGGAACAAGCTCAAGGGCACCAAGCACCCAAGAGTAATAAGCTTCTCAACTTGTAACTTCCACGTATCACCGTGGAGAACTCAAACCGATGCACCAAATGCAATGGCAAGGGCACACGGAGTGCCCAAGTCCTTCTCTCTCAAATCCCACCGAAGCAACTAATGCTAGGGAAGAAAATGAGAGGAAGAACAAGAAGGAGAACACCAAGAACTCCAAGATCTAGATCCAAGGGGTTCCCCTCACATAGAGGAGAAAGTGATTGGTGGAAATGTGGATCTAGATCTCCTCTCTCTTTTCCCTCAAAAACTAGCAAGAATCCATGGAGGGATTGAGAGTTAGCAAGCTCGAAGAAGGACAACAATGGGGGAAGAACACGAGCTCTAGAGATAAGGTTCAATGGGGAAGAAGACCCCCTTTTATAGAAGGGGAAAAATCCAACCGTTATGTGCTCAGCCCGCACACGAGCGGTACTACCGCTCCACGAGCGGTACTACCGCTCTGGCGGAAGAAGCAGGGAAAAGGAGCAACCAAACATGAACCTTGGGGCGGTAGTACCGCTTATAAGCAGTACTACCGCGCACCCCAGCGGTACTACCGCTGGAGGAGCAGAACACAGGACCAAAAAAACAGTAGCGGTACTACCGCCCGACCGGAGCGGTACTACCGCTTATAGGCGGTACTACCGCCCATCAGGGCGGTACTACCGCTTATAGGTGGAACTGCCGCGCCTTACTGCCGTGCAACTACTGCAAAACTTGACACGAAAAATGCAAGACCCAAAATCGAGGCGGTACCAGCGCGGAACCGTAGCCGTACTACCGCTTATGGCCATAGGCGGTACTACCGCTTTGGACAGCGGTACTACCGCTTGGGGTGACAAGCGGTACTGCCGCTCTGGCCGCGGTACTACCGCTAGGAAACCAAGACTGCCATAACTTCTGCATATGAGCTCCGAATTGAGCAAACTCAAGCTTGTTGGATTGAGAAAGATGAGTAGCATCAAAACAGCGAGAAGAACCGGCATAACCTCCAACATCGAAAACATCATAGAAGATGCGAGTGAACTCCGTTTTCGATGAACTCGAGCTTGTCATCAAGATGACCATAAGCTCCAAAACTCACAAAGAGAAGAACCAAACAAGAACCAACAAAGATGATGCAAGGATGCAATGGTTTGAGCTCTCTATGAACGATACGATCAAGCTACTCATCGAGAGCCCCCCTTGATAGTACGGCAATCGATCCTATAACCCGGTCTCCCAACTACCATCATGAGACCGGTAAAATAGAAAACCTATCAAGAGCAAACCTTTGCCTTGCACATGGTCCACTTGAGCTAGATGATGACGATCTTGACTCCCTCAAGTTGGACCACCTTTCTTGGTTGTGTTGGCTCGATGAAGACTAGTTGATTGCTCCCCCATACTCCACTATGGGTGAGCCACTCTTCCGCACATCTTCACTAGTCCATTGTCACCACGATGGACGGCAAGCTTCAAGCATTTGATCTCTTCATGATGCTTCACTTGAACTTAAGCACCGCAACATCTTCATAAGTCCATTGTCGCCACAATGGACGGCAAGCTTCAAGCATTTGATCTCTTCATGATGCTTCACTTGAACTTGCACACCGCAACCTAACCCCACAAAGAACTCTCACAAAGATCATGGGTTAGTACACAAAGCGTAATCGACAATGCTTACCACACCATGGGATCGCTTGATCCCTCTCGGTACATCTTGTGCGCTTTGTGTGTTGATCAACTTGATTCACTCTTGACTTAGTCTTGATCAACCTTGACTCTTTCCAACTCTCTTCATTTGGATGATGTCTTGAAGGTAAACATGAATGATCACACAATCTTCTTCTTCAAGACATGCTTGCAATAAGCTCTACTCTCACATGACCAATCTTTGGATAATTCCTTAACAACACCTTGGTCACCACATAAACTCCTTGAAACCAACACATGGACTTCAAGAAAAGCCTATGGACAAATCCTTCAAATATAACTCAAGGCAACCATTAGTCCATAGAGATTGTCATCAATTACCAAAACCAAACATGGGGGCACCGCATGTTCTTTCACCCTGCACTTATGAATGATGTGTGCTTCTTTTTTTTAAAGCTGAACTTATTGTCGCAAGGAAATTGAACTGATATGTTTGTTGCAATATAAACTTGAGTAGCATTTATTTTTTGTAGTGTTTTGCTTACTCAATTAGAACTTATGATTATCTGATTTTTGTTTGTACTTCTGAATTTCAATTTCCTTCTTTTATTTTACTGTTTGGAGGCTGAATTTTTTGTTTCATTATGATTTGTTAAATTCATTTTTCCTCTGCGATTTTTTTGTCAGCTTCTTTTCCCTACTTTTGGTCCGCCGTCATTTGCGGCTACCATGAAGCCTAGAGAAGAATCTGGGCATTGGTGCTTGATTGTTCTAAATTTGAGGTTCCGTCGTTTCGAGTGTCTTGTTTCACTACGCGATGAAACCTGGAGTGATGCAGTTAGATTCTTAAGGACTATGACAGATAACATAAAGAAGCTTTGGAGGGAGTCGAGCGTACACAGGGCCAAACCGTTCTCGCCAGTGCATATTGATGGTTTCTCTTGCGAGTTTGTGCGGGTGCCGCAGCAAAAAAACACGTGAGTATCCGTTTTTAATGATTTTTTGTCAGTTGTTTTTGTTGCTAGGAGGGTGGTGTTCCTGTATTTTCGGATTTGTGATGTACCCTTTTGTTTTTTCTTTTGTTAACATGCATGATTGTGCATTCTTTATGCTACAAAGCTGCAAGACCTATCATTGCCGGGAGGATGGTGTGATTGAAATGTTGGATTACAGCCACGAAGACATTCTTGACATTAGGAAGACTTTTCTGTATACCTGCGCAACTAGCGATGTGTTTGATGTTGACTTCCGTGGTTTGTTTGGCATCGAACCCTGTACGTAATGCATGACCTTTTGTAATTTTTTGCAGCTTCTACTTCTTGATTGGTACTGTCATGAATTATGTATTTGAACTTTACCCTTGATGCGGTCTTTTATTTTTTTATTTTTGCAAGTGAGTGGCGGGATCTTGATGAGCATGACTACAGGATCTTTGGCAGCCAGTTCTCGGAGCTCGAGCGCGTGTCTATTGATCTTAGCCAGGGGCGTTCTCTAGAAAAGACAAGATCTGGTGTTATTAAGGGGCGGTTGGGAGCTTTGAAAGGTTCTACGGCTGCTTGTGCAGAGAGCCCCTCTACACCCAAGAATCCCATTGTGGAATTGATAGACAGCGATGATGATGCGTTTGACAAGATTGCTAGCATGGGAAGAGTCACCAGGAGCGCTACTGCTGCCAAGGGTTTATCCCCACTTGCTAGAATAGTGGCCCGTAGAGCTGGTGGTGCTAGGAAGGATCCTGCTTTGGATTCTGGCAATGTTACAAGCACGAAGCGTGCACCCAGAGCTCCTATAAAGTTTTGCTCCCCTGTGCAGCAGCTTCACCCTAATAATTTCCCTCACCTGGACAAGGCTCGCAAGTTGTATAATCTGTTGCTTAGCGATGAAGCATGTGAGAAGTATGCCGAGTGAGTATCTCTCATTACGTTTCCTCTTCTTTTCCTCTGTTGTTTGTAACTGCTAGATAAATATGACTTGAACGGTTACTTTTTATACAACTTGAACTGCTATGAATGCCTTATCTTGCTTCCCCTGCTTTTTGTTCTTGTCTGTGCTGCAGGAATACATTCTCAATGATACCTCAGCCCGATGGTAGCGTAACCAACTTCACTGGGAAACGCATCTGGGAAGTTTTTGCACCTGGGAAAATGATGGAGGGCGATGTAATGGACTTCCTCATTGATGATTGGAAGAAAGATCCCGATAGAAATGTTGATTTTGCGTCTGGGAAAAGGGTATTACTGAGTCCATATTTCATCACGGTAATCAATCAGATTGTTTGTTTCTCTTAAACAAGACTGCCTATTGTTTTATGAGTTTTAATAATACTTTGCTTGTTGATCCTTTCCCCCTGTCTATTTCTTTCTGGGCTTTTTGCAGGTTGTGCTTGACTGTACATTTTACGGTGGTGAAGATAAAAAGTTTAATGTGGAGAGTGCAGCGAGAGATTTCAGGAGCTATGTTAAAAAAGAGGAAGACTTGCTCACTGCTGACCTTGTGAGTTCTACTAGCTGAATTTTGGTTTTATTTGTTTGTTGTCATGCTGGTTTTCTATTTTGAATATTTAATATCTCTTTTTTGGTCATTTGTTTTTAGATCATGATGCCTCTATTCAAGCCTATGGTTTTACCAAAGGATAAGAAAGTGAACCACTTTTCCTTATATGACATGAATCGGTACCGAAGTAGCGTCGACATCCTTGACTCTTTACCTTATCCGAAGAACCACCGTCCTTCAAAGAACACCTATCATAAAGACTACGAGAAGATTGTGAGTGACATTTATTATCTGTACTGGATTAATTTATCCGCATCTTTTGTTTCTGCTTTTCTGAGACCTGAAAATGTGTGGTTTCTTTTCTTTTTTTACAGATCTCCAGGATGGTCCAAGTAATGAAGGCTGTGTATAGTGATACTCAGTACAATGCGAGCACGCAACCCAAATGGGAGCTTTTTGCAAAGAAACCAACGTTTGTGAAGGTTCCACTTCAAGGGGCGAATGAATGTGGCCATTATACTGTGAAGTATGTGGGATCCTATGATGGTGAAAAGATCGTTGGGAACATTCAAGATAATGATGTGGGTTCTAGTTGAGCTTTTCACTTTTCTGTGTTTGGCTGATTGTGTATTCTTCTTTTTAATGTGTCATGCTTTTTGATAAATTTTTTTATTGTTTTGCAGCCTCGTATTGTTGATTGGAATGTTGAGGATCTGTATAGAGTTGTGTTCAACCGGAATAACCAGCTTCTGGTGACTGAGCTTCCCAAGGAGTTTCAGGCTTTGGCTCCTGGTGCATAGAAGAAATGGTCATCATTTGAGTAGTGAAATGGATAGTTGTGTGATATATCTCTTGAAAGCATTGTAGGCTTTGATTGTGGTGTTTGGATGTCTTGTCAAGTATTATGTAATAACTGGTATATTTTGTGTTGTGTTTAAGTGTGGCGCAATGTTTAACAATCTCCTTTTCCATGATGATAGTGTGGTTGAATAGCTGTTTTCACTTGTGTATTTTTCATTGGGAATTCGTTTTGGTTAAGTTCTATTTTTTGTACTGAAGTCTTGTAAACTAGTTGAACTGAAAACACCTTTTTCCAAGTTCATTACGAGTTGTTGCTGGAAAAGTGAGATTTGTTTTATTTTCATCTGTCCCAACCTAGGTTGGACCTTTATAGTTTCTGTACCCTCTTTTCTTGTACTTATAGTATAGTTCTGTTAGTACTGAATTGTAATGTCATTCAGCATAAGGCTTTTAAAATTTGGTGTCACGATGGCACTTGTGGATCTAGCATGAGTGGAGTGACGCTTCCTTGTTATGTAGAACTGATTTCATATAATGTATTAGAACCGAAGTTTTTTTTGGGATTGAAATTATTTACGACCAAGTTGCTACGTGATCTCTTGCCAGATTTTATTTAAGTATAAGAAATTTAGCAAAATTTGAGAGCCAAATTTTTGTTTGAACTTCTTGAATTTTTGTAGTTGAACTTCATAGTAAAAGTTAAAGCACTGGTTTGAATTAGCTACATTTAACAGTGATCACTAGTCAATGTGGGCTGATGATTCTATTGTTTGTTTTTTGTTAATTTTTGTCCTTGGTTGAACTGTAATCTATTTGGTTGAGTCTTGGCCTTCTTTCTCAAGGCATTAATTGGTATCATCATAGCACTTACCGAATAAACTAAGTTGTACTGAGATTTCAATTTGTGCTAGTACTTTGATCATTTTATTTTCTTGTGTTGTTTGAAACTAGTGCCTCACTGGTCAATGTGGGCTGATCCTTCTGTTTTGTTTTCTTGTGATTTTTCTCCTTGGTCGAACTGATATCCTTTTGATTTAGTTTTGGCCTTCTTTTTTCTAGGCTGTGGTTCTTCTCAAGGCAATGTTTGGTATGATCATAGTACTTGCCTTATAGACTAAGTTGTACTGAGATTTCAGTTGTACTATTACTGTTATTCTTAGTGTGTCGATGTTTTATGGAATACGAACTGAAGCTTAACGTTCCTTTTTATATTTTGTAGAATGAATGTACCGTTTGTTCAAGTGTACCAGAACTCTCAGTCCTAGCATGCTAGTGACTAGGAAATACGTACTGATTATTCTTTGCTTTTCCTGTTGAAGTACTCAGTAAATTTCTAACTACTATTAGCACGATGCTGTTAGTAGTGAATGTTGTCCTCGGCTGAAACTTAGTCGTTTTAGTGTTCTTCTGAAACTAAAAACTGATTTCTTAGTGTGATAGTACTACCGTAAATGTCTAAGCTGTACTGAGCGTCCAAGTCTACTATTTGCTGTTGTCCTTAGTTAGTCTGCCACTGTTTTTGTTTTTTTTTTTGTGAAAATATCCATGTGTGATTTTTGTTTCTCCATGACTAGTGCTGTGTGGCAGCCATCAAGTTTCAACTTCAACCTACTTCAACTTCAAATGATGGATCAACAAAATAGGAAGCTAGCAAACTTGTTGAACGACATAAGCGAATGATGTACTTGATAGACATAGGCAAACTTGTTCAAACCCTGACACACATAACATAAGGTAGCTGGTTCAACATAACGAAAGCAAACTACAAATCTGAAACAACAAGATTAAGGACAGGTAGAAGTGCGAGCAACACGAATGCAGACTTTCTTGCATCTTCATCCTGCGAAGTTGCAGTGGTAGTAGGGGTCAGCCTCCTGCTCTTTCGAAATATCCCAACCTATCACAATGTTGTTGATTGTCTTCCATGACTTGTAATGGCGTACGCATCTACTCCTGCGTACGTGATGAGGTTGTCTGGCAGCGGGCTGGCCCCCCACAGTTTGTGGTCTGCCCTGTCCATCTTCTTCTTCATGCCGCTGTAGAATGGGTGGATTACGCCACCTACAACATCGGCCAAGGAGTCGTAGTATTTGTCGGTCTTTGGGTCTTTCCACTTGCGCTGCATGTCGATGAAGTTGTTGGGGTTGATCTCCAAACCAGACTTGTTCAGCATCCGCTTGTCACCTCCAATGCTGAAACCGACAAATGTGTACAATTTCTCCTCCTGCAGGAAGTCTTTGAGGCGCTTGGGCCTGCAAGGGGGGAGACACACATTTAAAGATTAGTCTTCTTTTTTGAAGATTTAATTCTTCTGCTTTTTGGTTTTACAAGTGATAATCCATGAGGTAGATGCTTATGTAGTATAAGTTATGATGAATGTAGTTCAGAAACTAGTACACAAAGTCCTGAAATTAAATTCAAATACACCATGTTATTTTTCTTTTTTTGCTATCTTCAGTGCTTCACCAAATGCTTCACCAAATTCAAGAATCATTTTACCAGATTCAATGATATATGTGCTGCTTGATTCAAGTTTAGTTTTTTGTTTAATAAAAGACCTATAGCAGTGCTTGATACATCTTTGTGCATCAATTCTATATCAAGTTCAGAAATTAATTTGAGAAACATGTGCATCAAGATACGGACCTATACCACTTCACCAAACATCTTTTAATACATCAATTCTATAAACTATACTAGTGCATCAAGATCAAAATCTATGCTAGTACATCAAGTTCAGAAATTAATTTGGTGCATCAAGTTCAGAATTCTATAAACATTTTTTCAGATGCTAATCTGGTGAAACAATCCACTTCACAGTTTCAGAAATGCATGTAACTTGAGAAACATGTACTCGTGCATCCACTTCACAAACTATAGTAGTTCATCTAGTTGGGAAACAAGTTTAATGAAGTTTTTAGTGAGTAGTACTAGTACAACAGATGAATGAACAGTAGTATGGGTTACCATTTTGTGGCTGCTGCGATGTGGTACACCAAGCAGAGTTCCTCGACGCACAACTGCAGGACTGCCGCCATCTGTGGAGGTTCATCTTCGCTGGTGTACTCCAATCAACTCAGATGAAGCTCGGATACAAGCCGCCGCCCTTCATCCTGAGCCTGCTCATCACCTCGTCAGCCTTGTCTGGTTCGCTGGTGCAGACGATCTCCAGCATCTCCTTGCCATGGAGCTCAACCTCTGTGAGGGTTCTCGTGTACTCGCGCTTCTCGCCGGGGACGTGAATGTCGACGAGGTTGCTGCTCTTGTCCGACGGCTCGCCATGATGACGCTTGGCGGACGGTTCCTCCGCCATCGCCTTCCTCCGGCGACTGTGGGCTTGGGAGAGAGAAGTTTTTGGTTTGTGTGCAGTGGAGATTGAAGCGGCAATGATGGTTCTGTGAATGAGGCGGAGATGCAAGACAATGGGGTATTTTGCAGTGCAGCGACGGGGATGTGTGGGAGGCGGTTCGTCGGGGGCGTGGGTGTGGTGGTCGTGGGGGTCCCCATTTGGAGTCTCTTGTGGCAACCGCTCAGTGGGTGGCGCGGGTGGTGGCCTGGAAGAAGCAACCGTCCAAGTCAAAGGGTTTTTACTGCTGCACTGACTAGTCTTGTCAAGTTGTACTTATGATCTGCTAAATCCCACTTGCACGTCTCAAGGGTGGTGATGATGGCATTTTGCACTGTTTAGGTGACGTATGCTTTGTGATGTTTTCCCGTGTGGATGTTAAGTATTGTTTTTCCACTGAAGTCTTATAGACTAGTTTATCTCAAAACATTTTTCAGTGCCCTGGGAGTTGTTGCTCAAAACTGGTACTTATTTTATTTTCATCTGTACTAACCTAAGTTAGGCCTTTATAGTTTTTGTATTCTCATTTTAGTGCACTTATGGTTTAGTGTTGTGTGGAGTGAAATGTAATTTCATACAGCGTGCGGTTTTGAAATTTGGTGTCACAGTGGTGTGAGTGGCCTGACTGATCCTGCTTTTTTAGTACTCATGTCATATGTATGTTTGAACTGAGTTTTTTTGTTTTTTTAGGTGGGTTGGGGGATTGAGATTATTTTACGACCAGATCGTTCGTTGAGGTGTGGACAAATTTTATAGAAATAAGAAATTTAGCAGATTGACAAATAAATTCTATTTGAAGTTCTTGCATTTTAGTAGTTGAAATAGTCAGAATTTATATAAATAAGAAATTTAGCATAATTGACAAACATTATATATTTGAACTTCTTTTATTTTAGTACTTGAACTTGTCAGAATTTATATAAATAAGAAATTTAGCATAATTGACAAACATTATATATTTGAACTTCTTTTATTTTAGTAGTTGAACTTGTCAGAATTTATATAAATAAAAAATTTAGCATAATTGACAAACATTATATGTTTGAACTTTTTGCATTTTAGTAGTTGAACTTGAAAGTAATATTTAATTCGATTTTTTAAATTATGTACATTCAACAGATAGGCTATTAAGTTCTCTTCTTTTTAGTGGTTCATTGTTTTTGTATCATATTTTCTCCTTTTTTATCATCCGTGGTGCAGAGCTAAAATTATTTTTATTTATATTTTTCGTATTTTAAAGTTATTGCCTGTGAACTAGTATTTGAATTTATATATTTTCAGTTTCGAACATTTTTCTTATAGTTTATATTTCTTTGCCCCGCCCTCTGGTTTGTTTAGCTGGGCTTATTGGTGGGATGTTTGTAGATGATGCAGACTGTTGGGCCGTTTTCCGGCCTAGATAGCTCGTCCGCACGGCTATGTAGTGCGGCGTGCGCGTGCGCTCTGGGTTTAGTCCCACCTCGCTAGTCGAGGGGGCTCCGGACCTGTTTATAAGCGCAGCCGAGCGCTTATACACGACGCTCTCTCTCTCTCTCATGACCTGTGGGCTCTGGTCGGCGGGCCCTGCGTTGTGCGGATTACTAGGGATTCGCCCACGGGTTCGAGTTCAAGTATCTAGCAGCGTCAGGGCCTGCGCCTGACCTTGAGCGGTCAATTTTTTCTTTTTTGTTTGTTTGAATCTAGTACTTGACTCTACCAGTAACTTGGACTGATACTTTTTGTTCTGGTTCTTGTCAGTTTTGTGTAAGTGTAATCTTTTTCATTTGAGTTTTTTGCCTTTTTTTGTGTTTGTTTTTGTGATTATTCCCAAGGGTCTTCTGGTGTCATTTTTAGAACTATGGTACTTGCGTGTAGACTAAGTTGTACTGATAGTCCATTCATAGTAGCGCTTATGTTCTTAGTCTGACATTTTTTTTGGGTGATTACGGACTGATGCTTCTTTGTACTTTTTATTGTAGTAAGTATGTACTGTCCGATCAAGTGTACTAGTACTGTCATTCTTAATCTGCAAGTGACCAGCATAAGTGTGTGCTGATGCTTCTTAACCTTTTCTGTTTGTAGTACTTGTTAATTTTCTAGCAGCTACATATGAATGAGAACACTACATGAAGTACTAAGAATTTTTGCTTCAACTTTTGAAGCGTTGTTAAGCAACTCAAATTGTGCTGATTGTTTTCAATGTTATGTTTTCTATACAATACTGAATCGAAACTAGACATGGAACAACGTTGGGATAATTAGATTTATGCCCCTAGTTGTGTCCCACTCGTCTGTTTTACCCCTAATTCCCAAAAGTCACTGGTTCTGTCCAAGTCACTTTGCTCCTATTATGCTTTTGCCCTTTGACCGTTTGAGCATCAGTTTGAAAACTTCATAACTAATTTATACTAAATCAGAAAAATGCAAACAAGATACCAAACTGTTCAGAAAAACATCACCTATATGTTAGTGTCATTTGCATTCATGAAAAAAGTGTTGGAAAGTGCCCATCCGAGTTTTAGCTCTTATGCTACCACCATGAATAGTAAAATCAAAAAAAGATCAAAAAAATTAAAAAAAATTGGTGGCAAAGAATGACAAATGTTTTAAGTGCCTGCCAAGTTTCATCAGGGAATAACATTCGTGGGTGCCGCGGCAAAAAAAACAATCAGCACTCCAAAATAGATTATTTTTTTGCCACGACTTCCACGAATGTCGTTACCTAATGAAACTTGGCAAGCACTTAGAACATTTGTTGTTCTTCGCCACCATATATTTTTTGATTTTTTTTTAATTTTTTTTAGAGTTCACTATTCATGGTGGTATCAAAAGAGCTAAAACTCGGATGTGCACTTTCCAACACTTTTTTCATGAATGCAAATGACACTGACATATAGGTGATGTTTTTCTGAACATTTTGGTATCTTATTTGCATTTTTCTGATTCAGTATGAATTAGTTATGAAGTTTTCAAATTGACGGTCAAACGGTCAAAGGGCAAAAGCATAAGAGGAGCAAAGTGACTTGGATAGAACCGGTGACTTTTGGGAATTAGGGGTAAAACAGACGAGTGGGACACAACTAGGGGCATAAATCTAATTATCCCAACAACGTTGTGTGATTAGTTGCTTCATAACTAGTACTTTAGAGCAGCCACAAAGTTCCATTCAGAAGCTACTTTTGAATTTGAAATGATGGATTAACAACATACGAAGCTACCAAACTTATATAATGAGATAAGCAAAACATTGTACTTGATGACATAAGTAAACTTGTTCAACCATGACAAGCACGACATAATCATACTGGTTCAACCCATCAAGAGCAAACTACTAATTTGAAACAACAAGATAAAAGGCAAGCACAAGCGGAAGGAAAACTAAGGCAGGCTCTGATGTATCTTCATCCCATAAAGGGGTAATAGGGGCGGTCGTAGACGTTTTCAGCCTCCTACTCTTTTGCAAATTCCGAACCATCTGTGATGTAGTCGATTATGATCCATGACTTGTAAGTGGAGTACGCATCTACTCCTGCGTACTCGATGAGGTTGTCTCGCAGCGGGCTGGTCCCCCATAGTTTGTGGTCTTCCTGCGTGTTGATGTTCTTCTTCATGCCTTTGTAGAATGGGTGGATGACGCTGCCTGCAACATCAGTCAAGGAGTCGTACTGTTTTCCGGTGTATGGAACTCTCCACTTGCGCTGAATGTCGATGAACTTGTTGGGGTTGATCTCCAAACCGGACAACTTCAGCTTCTCTTTGTCGCTTTCAATGCTGAAACCGGCAAATGTGAACAAACTCTCATGCTGCAGCATGTCGTTCAGGCGCTTGGGCCTGCAAGGGGAGAGACATTTTGAAAATTAGCATTACTTTGATGTTTGAATTATTCATTTTTGTTTTGTTTTACAAGCAATGAATCCATGAAGTAGTTGTTTATGTAGCATAAATAATGGTTGAATGTACTTCAAAAACTAGTAAACAAAGTTCTGAAATTAAATTCAAGTACATCATGTTATTTTTCTTTTTGGATTATACATAGTTTCAGTCAATGTTGTATGTTCTGCTTTGGTACTAGTTTAGTTTACTTTTGTTGAATAGCATAACACATAACCAGTGCTTCACCAAGTTCTTAGATTTTTTGCTTACGAAAATAACATTAGACCAAATTCAGAAAATACTTCACTACATCAAGTTCAGAAACAAGAATCCATGAAGTAGATGCTTATATAGCATAATTAATGGATGAATGTACTTCAGAAACTAGTAAACAAAGTTCTGAAATTAAATTCAAGTACATCATGTTATTTTTCTTTTTGGATTATACATAGTTTCAGTCAATGTTGTATGTTCTGCTTTGGTACTAGTTTAGTTTACTTTTGTTGAATAGGATAACACATAACCAGTGCTTCACCAAGTCGTTAGTTTATTTTTTTATGAAAATAACATTAGATCAAATTCAGAAAATACTTCACTACATCAAGTTGAGAAACATCTTTTTAATACATCGAGTACATAAACTACACTATTGGATCAAGTACAGAAACTACACTAGTCGATCAACTTCAGAAATTAATCTTCCCCCAGATTTTCCAAATAGTAATCCAGTGCATCAGGTTCAAAAATACATTTATAGTGTATTTACTTGAGAAAATGCAGTAGTGCATCCACTTTTCACAAACCACACTAGTACATCTAGTTGGGAAACAAGTCTGATGAAATTTTTAGGATACAGTACTAATAAAACAGATAAACCAAACAGGGCAAATGAGTAGGATGGCTCACCATTTTGTGGCCGCTGAGATGTGGTACACCAAGCAGAGCTCGTCGACGCACAACTGCAGGACTGCTGCCATCTAGGGAGGTTCATCTTTGCTGGTGTAGTGCACACCAATGCCGACGATCCTACGACGCTGGCCGCAAGCCTTCCTCCAGAGCCTGGAGATCACCTCGTCGGCCTTGTCTGGTTCGCTGGTGCAGACGATCTCCAGCGTCTCCTTGCCGTGGAGCTCAACTCCTATGATGGTTTTGGTGTACTCGCGCTTCTCGCCGGGGACGTGAACATCGACGAGGTTGCTGCTCTTGTCCGTCGGCTCGCCATGATAACGCTTGGCGGACGGTTCCTCCGCCATCGCCTTCCTCCGGCGACTGTGGGCTTGGGAGAGAGAAGTTTGTGGTTTGTGTGCAGTGGAGATGGAAGGGGCAATGGTGGTTTCTGGCAATGAGGCAGAGATGGAAGAGAAAGGGGTATTTTGCAGTGCGTCGACGGGGATGTGTGGGAGGCGGTTCGTCGGGGGCGTGGGTGTGGTGGTCGTGGGGGTCCCCGTTTGTAGTCCCTTGTGGCAACCGCTCAGTGGGTGGCGCGGGTGGTGGCCTGGAAGAAGTAACCGTCCAAGTCAAAGGGTTTTTACTGCTGCACCGACTAGTCTTGTCAAGATGTACTTATGATCTGCTAAATCCCACTTGCACGTCTGAGGGGTGGTGATGATGGCATTTTACTGTCGCACTGATCCGTCTTGTCAAGCTGTACTTATGATCTGTTAAATCCCACTTTTACGTGTTAGGGGTGGTGATGATGGAGGTCTGTACTCCTCTACTGTGGTACTTAGACTGGTGATTGAAGTGTAATTGAACTTACCAAATACCAGTGAGACTATGTGTGTCATGCTAATGTTTTTTAAAACAATTTTTGTATTTTTTAAAGGATTGTTTATATCAAGATAATCTCTGAGTATTTTTTACAGATAAATTAGATTTTCATCAGTACAGGATGTATTATATTCGCATTTTGGTTGAGGTAATTATTTTTATGTACTGATGGTCTTTGTGAACTAGGACTGGCAGAAGCAGACATAGTTTGTTTTTGAAACGATGTTTTTCGAGGTCTTCATGGGTGTGTTTGGTTACTATGCCATCTGTACTGACGAGTGTGAACTATTAGTACTGATGTACTATAAGAGTTTAATTTTTCCTTAACATATTTTTGCTGAGGTACTGGTGTTCACGGGTGTATTTGTGACTGCATTCAAAAAGGATTATCAAACGGTGTACATAATAATGTCACTTGTCCAGCTGGCACAAATCACAAATTATATCTTAACTATAGTACTGATCGAGAAATCGATGATAAAGCTAAATAAGTTTTGGTAACGACAGTGTTTCTGATATGTTTCCTCATTGTGTACCGAGGCAACTGAGAGTACAAGCTTTTTTTCAGTTGACGCAGCAGCATAACCACTACGGATTCTTCAGTATTGAGCTCCTCCTAACTGGCCCCGAATGTTGTCCCTTGCCGGTGCCCTTTCCTGGTTGAGCCTTGGCAGCTTCATCGTCAGTTTTAGTTTCCTCGTCCCCAACACTCACATCTTCATTGTCTTCGTCCGATTGGTCGTCATTCTCGTCAAACTCTTCTTCTTCATCCTCTTCTTTTGATTTTTTGGAAGTCTGTACCTTGCCCTATTTCTGTTCAGCGCCACTGACCTCCTTGCCCACTTTGCATGTGCGGGCATTATGTCCGTCAGTTCCCCCACACTTGCGGCAAGTGTAGGTGTTACGTGTGTCATCTCCATTGGTAGAAACCTGGGCAGCTCCAATCTGCTTGTGCAGCGTTTGCTTGTTGACAGTGCCATCTGTGCGGAGTGGGCATGTGAGGTAATTATGGTTGCTCACGACGTTGCAGAATCCGCATGCCCTCACCCCGAGAGGTTTGCCGTCTGGGCCAAATTCCACGCGCTTGATGGGGCGTGGCGGCTTTTTGGCTGCTGCTTTCGCTGCTTGTGTCTTACTCTTCCTCCCCTTTGTGTTTGAGAATATGGGTGGTTTAATCACCCTTTCCTGCTGATGTTGCTGGTAGGATGTCCTGTTGTCATGTCGTTCGCCTACAGCACCATCAAGCTCATGATCTTGCATGTGAGCATGTTGGTGCTCTTGAGTGTGGACATGGGCAAGCTCTTGTTGCTGTTGCTCCTCTTCCTCGTTGTCGAATGGGTCAATAGCTCCCAGAAGGTTCATCCCGGATAACATTGTAGCAATATCCTGCTCAATGGCTTCATTGTCCGCGACACCTCCGTTTTCAGTAGAATGCTTGGCGTCGAGTTCTTGTTCAAGTTTGTCCATGACGACCCATGACCTCGCCATTTGCTCTTGGCTTCTCAAGCTTTTTCCGTGCACCCTCATGTTCAGCGTCAGCAGTGAGCTTTCAATGCAGTATTGGGATGCCTTGTTTGACGCTACTGTCCTCAAGTCATTTCTGTTGAATGTTGGCTGGATGTTCGGGCGTTTGGTGTATCTCCTGAGGATGTATTTGTCTGGAACGCTGGCAGCCTTAATTGTCTGCATCATGCACATGACATGCACCCAGAAAAAACCTATATTTTTTTCGAAGAGGTGCATGTTTTTTGTCATTTCATTCGAAGAAAAACTTTGCAAAAAAAAGTAGTACAGTATGTAACATCTTTTTTGTAGTGCTCACCTGTGTGGTCCCATAGCCTGCACTCGCACTCATATGTTTCTCCCACGGGGTCTGCAACCACCTGGAACGCGTGCTGAGCCCACACAGACAGTTTTTGCGGGTTATTGTAGCGCACGAGGTACTTTGTGGGCTCTTCCGTCTCTGTCGCTGTGAAGAGTGTGCTCAGTTTTAGCCTATTTCTGATCTCGTTGTACACAGCTCGTGAGTAAAGCCTTGCCATATGGGTGTCAAACCCATAGAAGGTCAGCGTGTTTTGTTCCTTCTGCACATGCAAGAATGATGACCAAATTATTAGTTTTCTCGCAGCAAAAAAATGTCTAACTTATAAAGTTTTACTTTAGTAAGCATGTTATTTTTGTCTTACGACAGGTGATAGAGCTATACCCGGTTACCCATTGTCTCCTGGTTCTCTGTCTGCCTCCTTGTTTTGACGCAGGAGTTTACCTGGCTGACAAACCGGTGTAGGTTTTGTCTCTCACTTACAAAGTTCTTCTTGAGCACATAGTTCATGCTCTCACTTCGTTGTGTGGATGTCATTTTGGCGCAGAAAATTTCTTTGAAGTAGGCTGATATCCATCTCTCACGCTCGTTCCACATGGCCACCATCGTGGCATCATCATGGAGGTTGTACTTATCCATGAGTCTTTTCCGGGCAGCCTCAAACTCAGTTGGCATGAGGGGCCAGTTGAGGATTGATGTGAATTCATCCTTAGTCTTCGTGGAGGTAGTACAGGTATGCGAGGTGTTCCCTGTACTTCTTCATAATGTGCCAGCGGCACAGCTTGTGTACCATGTTCCCGAAAGCATCTGGGATCGCCAAAGCCATTGCCGGGCACTGGTCTGGTAATGAGAAAATAGACATGGAGTGGTCAGCAGATGGTGGTGCATATATACCAATAGAACTGACACAACATTTTTACTGTGTCATTTTCCTTTGGGGGGTGGTGGGGGTGGTTTTGGCGGTTGTGCCTGTGAGGATGCATGTAGGAGCCTTCCCTCTCATGCACCTTAAAAATGTCTTGAACAACCATCTGAATGAATCTGCATCCTCATCTCTTATCAGGGCGAAAACAAAGAATGTAGTCTGTAAGTGGTTGTTAGTACCGACAAACACCCCAAGTGGCATATGGTATTGTTGTTCTTATATGTGGTGTCAAACGTTACACAGTCACCAAAGTCCTGATAGGCCCCTCGGCAGCTTGCGTTCGCCCAGAATATGTTCTTAACTCTGTCGGACTCATCCAGTTGCATGTCACAGAAGAATTCCCTGTTTATAGCTTTCATCTCCCTAAAGAAGTTGACAGTCTTTAGGACATTGTCCACATCATCAATCCTTGAATTCTTTGCTTTGCTGCATATTAAAAGTGAACAGTCATTCAAAAATGCATGTTGAGCTGGCGTCAGGTCATGCGTTGCATAATATGTTTGTACTGATAGAGGAAAAAAGACGGAGGCGGTTTATGGGAGGAGAACAAGTTTGTACTTACAGGTTAATCAGGTCTTTGGCATTCATTTCGAGGAAGTAGCTACTGGGGTCATCACCGCCCAGTATGGTCATGATTTGCGCGTGTTCAATGCCTTTGAACTGCAGGTACTTGACGTACTCCAAGATTGTTTTGTCAAAGTTTTTGTGGGAGTGCAAGAAGACAAGCATTTGCGGAGTGAGTTGTAGCCCGTGGTTGTGTTCCTAGACTATATCTTTTACGACAAATGTTCCATCCTTTTCCCTCTTCAGCCTCATTTTAGCCCCGCAGTTAGTCCTGGATGTCGTCTTGTTCCACTGTCTATTTGCTTCTGACACCTTCGATTCATAGACTCCATAGCACGTGCAATAAAGGTAGGCTCTGGTCTTAAACTTGGGGCCTTCCCTGACAGCAAAACCCGCGTGCTTTGCATAGACGTTGTAGAAGTTAGTTGCTTCTTTGAAAGTTTCAAAGCGCATCTCTAGCCTTGGCAGAACATAAGCTTCAATGTTAGGTGGCTGCACGCAACAGTGAGCAAACAAAAACGCAGTTATGAAAATGTTAGAAGGGGTGGTCAGAGTACCATGGTATGGACTGTGCTTGTATGTCTTTTCTGAATGGATACTTACATGTGTATAGCTCTGTGCTGCCTTAGGTGTTTGCTGTTCACCCTGGTGTATGGGCACGGGTGGTTTCACCCTTGGCACATGCAGCAATGCATCTCTTGGAGGGAGCAATGTTGACGAAGGTCTCCGTCTCTCATTGTACGGCCGTCTCCCCTCAGATTCGTTGTGAGGTTGCTCCTGTCTATATGGCTCATATCTTGAACTTTGCATCCTGCTAGAGTGGCCAAAATTTCTGTTTCTTTCGCTTGGTCTTCCCGTCGCAACCGCTTTTGCAGCACAGATGATTGATGAAGACGGAGCGACTGGTGGAAGCCTGTGTGTCCTTGCCTTTCTGCATGCGCTAGGGAAGGAAAACATTTATTGTTGGGGATATTGTTGACCTTGTTGCAACCCAGCAGTGGCAAAGCTTGTATTCCCAGATATTGGTGTTTGCTGCATAGGAGAACCTGCCCGTGCTTCTGATGATTCTGGTGTTGCTTGAAATCTGCCTGTATTGTTGAAGTATCTAGGTGGTATTTCTGGTGTTACCCAACCAGGCGGTGCCCCATATCTGCTTGGCTCATGAAACTCTCGCTGCGTGTGCCTCCTTGCTTGCTTCTGCAATGACATTCAACAGTTTTTGGATTAATATTTTCAGCATTTTTCTCGTATACATGCTATGGGTAACATGTCATGCACTGAAGGCAATGTACAAGTTGAACTGATGAACGTTATTAAACTTTGTCCTCTGCTTTGTATCTGGCTTAGTTTCCAATCGAACTGATGAACGTACATGTTCAACACTGAAGTACTGATGTACTGATTTTTTTAGCACATAACTGATGCATAAACATTTGGTGCACTGCTTGCAAATTGAACATTGAACTTCAGAGATGTATGGATATGCATATATATAAAACTGATGCATGTCTTCTCTTTTGTTCATCTATAACTTATGCAACTACAGTAGAAGTACTCCTAGTTTATGTATCATTGAACTTACTGTGTAACTAGTGCATATATTTTAGACAACATTCTTTCACTAGTTCGAACTGACGCAACTACGCGGCATGCACTATTAGAAATAATATCATTCAACTTGCAGTGGTAGCTGGACCTTATATAAAGCCTAGTAGCTACTTGGACTGATGCATAAGTTTATGTTTTATTGGCTTGAACTGAAGCTAGCATATTGGAGGTACTGACAGTAACCTCGACATCCAAATTGTGTATCAAGTGGCAGGGGTGTAATGAACTGATGCAAGCATTTGCAATGTACTATCAGGTTCTGCATCATAGGAACATGTGCCACTGATGCAGCACACATGTAGTACTGATGAGTCTGATAGTGTAACATGTAGGCAGAGCATAGTGTGTGCATTTTTTAAACTGAATCTTCTTCATAGCAGGACTGATGAACTGATTCAATTTTTGAGGAAAATTAGGGTGGGAAGCAGACATCACCTCCATTGGCATGTTTTTGGATCTGACTTCTTCTTCCTCTCGTGGGCGGTGTACTGGCATGTTCTTGGGAGGCGGCGCCATTGATGCAGGCAAGGAGCTTGGGGAGACGACGGCGCTGCTGCTTGTGGTGGACGTCCGGCGACGAGGTCCGGGGAGGCAGCGTCTTGCGAGGACCACGGGTCCGGCGAAGGAGCCCCTGCGACGGAGGGAGGCAGGAGGTGGGGACCACGGGCCCGGCGAAGGATCCCAGACGACAGAGGAAGGCAGGAGGCGGGGATCACGGGCCCGGTGAAGGATTCCCGGCGACGGAGTGAGGCAGGAGGCGGGGATAACGGCCCCGTCGAAGGATTCCCGGCGACGGAGGGAGGCAGGAGGCGGGGATCACGGCCCCCTTCGAAGGATCCGTCACCGAGGAAGGGGATGGCCGCGGCGGATCCGTCACCGGCCAGTCACGGCCCCGTCATTGGATCCCTCATCGAGGAAGTTGATGGCCGCGGCGGATCCGTCACCGGCCAGTCACGGCGCCGCGAGCTCCCTTGCTCCGGCTGCCGCCGTTGCTCGCTCGCCCACGACGGGTGCCTCCGGCGGAAGAAGGCGGGTTGGGTTCGGGCTTGGTCGGGGGGATTCTACGGTGGTCTGCGCGTCGTGCCTATATAGGGCGGAGGGGTAACAGAATTTTATATATATATATATATATATATATATATATATATATATATATATATATATATATATATATATATATATATATATATATATATATATAGGGATTGACTATTCGTCACCCTGGGTGAGGAATAGTTATTCTTCACCCCCCTCTATTTTACCATCAATGCATCGTAATTTTACGTTTCGTACGTTTTGTCTTATTTCTGGCGTAAAAAGAGACCGTAAGAAAATATATAATGGTCGTAAAAAATATTTTATGTTATGTAAAATTACAAACGTAAAAATATAGTGTAAAATACACATAACTGCAAATTTTCTTGTCTTATGCCCTATATTTTTATTTTTTATGCCAAATTTTACGTAGTGAATCAATAAGAATGTAACTATTTGAGTTCCAAACGTAATTTAATTATGAAATGATCGTAAGATTACCTCGGGTGAAGAATAATTTATTCTGCATCCTGGGTGATGAATAGTAGGGATTGACTATTCGTCACCCTGGGTGAGGAATAGTTGTTCTTCACCCCCCTCTATTTTACCATCAATGCATCGTAATTTTACGTTTCGTAAGTTTTGTCTTATTTCTGACGTAAAAAGAGACCGTAAGAAAATATATAATGGCCGTAAAAAATATTTTATTTTATGTAAAATTACAAACGTAAAAATATAGTGTAAAATACACATAAACTGCAAATTTTCTTGTCTTATGCCCTATATTTTTATTTTTTATGCCAAATTTTACGCAGTGAATCAATAAGAATGTAACTATTTGAATTCCAAACATAATTTAATTATGAAATGATCGTAAGATTACCTCGGGTGAAGAATAATTTATTCTGCACTCTGGGTGATGAATAGTAACTATATATATATATATATATATATATATATATATATATATATATATATATATATATATATATATATATATATATACACACATATATATATATATATATATATATATATATGATGGTTTGGACCCGTCATGTTTCTGTTGCACACTCTAAGGGGTATCAGGTTCATGAGATGGTGTCTTATGGGCGTTATATCACTGACTTGCATACTACACATGCAGTGGTATGTTTGGGTCGCCACTCTCTCTCTCTCTGTCACGCGCGCGCGGGCGCACAGGAAGCTACGCATTTCATCGCGCGGGCGCGACAGCCGACGCACCGCACCACACGGTTTTCGCTTTGCTTTGCACGCTTTTGCCTGGCCGACGCAGCAGCGGCAGACGAAGAGACAGACAGATCAAGGCTTGGGTAGTTGTGGCCAGGCTTGCCGGCCGGATGACCACATCCAGGCTGGCCCATAGGCTGGGCAAAAGGATGACCGTTCCGGACCCCAACTACAAGTTATAGTATTAAACACTTTACAATTATACATACATTTGAAAGATTATTAAATGCATAAAATAGACCGTCAATTTGCATGAGCACAAGTTCACACCACATACTAATCGTTTATACCATGCGGAGACAAACCAATCCAACTGCGAAGTTGAGTTTAAAACCGCTAGTCTCCCTTGATGATAGATGTCTTAGTGTCATAATAAAATTTATGATAACTAGATTTTAATGTTTAAACCAATTTCATATTTTTAATTTGAGAAACGTGTACGAGATCTCAGTTGCACCAAATCAAACCAAGTGAATCTAGATGAACATGTCAGATAATCGAATCATATACAAAAGTACAATCAACAACATTTTTTGTCCTTCGATGGTTCTATTACCGAACCCAACTTGCAAGTTACATTTGCTAGGCCCTAGAAGTTTCTGTTAATATGGTTGCCTAATATACACTAGAAAACCACTATTAAAGTTATTGTGTATATAATTTAGAAATATCTACCATAATATTCAATAATATTGAAAGATATATGAACACACACATAAATATGCAAATATATGTGTATACACTATATAGTTATAGTAAACATTAGTAAATTAATGCCAATTATTTTTTTACAGAAAAGAGAATTTTTGGTATATCATACAATTTACATTTTGCAGAATCAAAATTTGCAATGATATACATTAGTATAACAATGAATACTATAAATATTATTTGGCAACATCGTTATGTGGATAAGTAATAGGAAAATTATATTAATTATAATTATAATATGACACATTTAGTTTAAAATAAGTATAAAAGTTCAGTATAAAAAAACAATTGTCCATGAAAGTTCCCTAAAAAGGAAATGGTACTTTCAAGGAGGTACAAATAGAATTCGATTTCCAAGATGCATTGGCCATGCAAGTTAAGAGAGTCCTTAAATTGCATACATATACTAGTATATAATTTATATGCATGGATATGAAAAGGTAGATACATCTTTCCTTCCTCCCAAGGGCTATACGAAAAGACTACACTATGGAAAGCCAGCCGGGCGTTCATCCCGTTTGAGTTTTCCATCAGCAAGTGGACTTCGACTTGATTCATCGTCGCCGATGGCTAGCCCCCCCCCCCCCCCCCCCCCCCGTCCCCCGTCCCAGGCAATGGAGTCCATGATGGAATTTTTCGCGATCCGGGGCTTCTCTAAGCTGTGGTTGATGCCCACCGGCTCCCCATCGATCCTGATCTGCTGGTTGTCCTTATGCGGCATCTACTAGGATGTCACTTTGCTTCCCATTGATTTCATTGAAGGCGTACCTAACAGCGTCCTTGTCTCGGTCTCTCTCCACCCGGGCGAAAGGTGCGCCTCACGCAATAATGTATCCATAGAAATCCTCGACAACACCTGGGAGCGCGCCGTCTTCCACGAGGAGCACCTAGTGGGGGGCGGCGATGCCTGGCACATGTCGTTGTGCCTCAATAGGATCCATTTGGAGGTAACATCTTGTGTTCACAATGACAACATGCCCGTGAGGTGCACTCTCACATTCATCGACATGAAGAAGTAGAAGAGGCAAAAGAAGGCAGAAGCTAGACCCAAGTGGTGGCACCAACAACCTTTCCGAGGCATCAACGATGATGACCGATGAAAAGTCTGATGTGATACCCTATAGCTGCTCGTCGCCGTCGACGATTCACCACTCGATCACTATCTCGTGCTACTCAAAATTTGCGCATATGCCAACCGACTCGTCGCTGACTCTGCGGAAGTTTCGCTCCCTCGGTTTCACTTGGTACATCATACTCTACCCCAATGGGTCATCTAACGAAACGTCAACCGACTCCATCTCCATCAAAGTAGTGAGACACTCAGCAAGCGTCATCTCCGTCGTGCACTCAGATTCAGGGATCGACATCACCATTGAAATCTTGGACAAGAGCAACAATCACTCTCTCTTCTACAAGAAGTAGATGCTAGGCGGCCACAACTTTGTGTTCAACCCCTTAATCGTCAAGAAGATAGAGCTAGAGGTGGCGTCGTGCCTAAATGAAGATAGCTTCACCATCAACTGCACCCTAACGTTTCTTCTCGACAGGAAGCAGCAGCAAGAAGAGAAGCAGAAGATAACAACAATGGTAGGAGATGGCCCATCTCCCTGGAACAATGGCACCACCGACGACTAGAATCAGATTTAGTCTGCACTCCGGTTACTTTAAGGCAAATCTTCTAGTAGTACTCATTGTGAGAAACATTTTTTTCTTTAAAAAGTATATTTACGCCGTGTCGATTCTTTCACATGTCTAGAATTCATGTTCAATTGAGTTGCATATATGTGCCTAGCCCTTGATTTACCCAAAATTACCGACATTCAACGATTATATCATATGACTGTGTTTGTTCATATGCGAGGAGCGAGTTCAGTTAGTGCCGAGGGGCAGGCAGCTTGCGCCAGTTCGACCGCTCGCCGTGCACTGCCGCCGGAGACAGGAGCTCGGTGGACCCTGCATCTCCGAATGAGGACGTGACATGACCAACTAGATAGAGTTTCAGGACTCGATCCAACACATGGATTATGAAGCTCTTACATACAATTTCAATAAAAATAAATAAACACAGTTTGTACAGAGCTTTAGATTGCCTTTTTCCTGATGAACGCTATTAATATCAAGTTGATACCAATTATACCTAGGCAAGGTGAGGATGGTTATGGCGCAAGGGGTCTGGCTTATAAAAACTAATAAAGCCAAACGAGGCTAGAATCTTATGTAAGAGCTTAGAGCATCTACAGTTGGGCTCCCCAAACCTTCCCTATAGGTCCGGACGGACGGCCCGGTCACTGACCGGTCCAAAAAGAAAACCATCCCAGATGGACCCCTCATACCGGCCCCAAACCCCGGGCTGGCCGACACCCTGATATCCAGCCCAAATCTCGAGTGGACATGGGGAGGCCCAGCTGCGTCCGCCACGTCAGATCCGACCGACGCTGACCCACCCTGTCCCCGTATATATATTCATCCACATCCGCTCTCGGACCAAAGTCTAGACACTTCACTCGGCTCCGCTCCGCCCCCAAGCTCCCATCCGGCGATTTTCGGCCTTCTGCGGCATGACGGGCATCGGATCCGAGTCCTCCATCACTCTACGGATTGGGAGCTCATTCCATACGGACATAAGGATAAGATGGATGTCCGCATTGTGCTTTGCCGCGCTCGCATTGCGCAAGGCCGGCTAGCTTAAAATTAATAAAGCCAAAGAAGGCTTAGAATCTTACATACATACCAAGTTCAATACAAATAGCAAATAGGGACCAAGAACTAAAAGGTAGCTAGGAGAGAGGCATCAGGTAGCTACGCTTCTGTTCATCACATGGACTTCTTTGATCTTGATAATCATCGTTTTAGCCTCATCGAAATCAGTTATCTTTTCAAGAGGGGCCCACTGCTGCAAAAGATAGAACCATTTGAAGGAAGGAGATGTTGATCACTGAGAAATGCCATTTGGTTCCAGGGTGTATGTACATCTGATGTCAAAAAGAAGTTTAGGAGTTCAATAAACCCGACTTTCTTTTGCACAAGTATATAAATTTTCATGAATAAAAAGCCAGTGTTGACTTCAGCGCAAAAATAGAAAAATTATTGCAACTACAAGTCACTATTCACACTACTTTAATCGAAATTTTTGTTTTCTTTAAATGAAGTCATGGTTTTTTTTCTTTTTGTGGATTTTTTTTGCAATTACAATGGAAGGTCAAAGTTTATTTTAGAAATATTTTCAGAATATTTTTAATTTTTATTTAGTTACTATTTTTTATATATGGTATATATACATCCATAGACCAAACGTTCATGTCCATGTTGGTCCGGTTATCTATGAACATGTCCAGAACAAGGATGTTGTGTTCAGACACAATGACAAACATGTTATCGAAGGAAGTGTATAGACGAACCAATATGTGGTTGGATGGTTAGGAAGATAGTGGTATTCCCCGTCCATGAGGGTTCAAGTCCTAGACTTGATATTGATGCTTGCATTATTCCTGGATATATTTCAGGCTTCTAGCGATATTCGTTCGGTGGGATCCCCGGCCCATCAGAATTCAAGTCCTGGGCTTGACATTGGTTGGATGGTTAGGAGGACAGTGTATTTCCAGTTCACCAGAGTTCAAGTCCTAAACTTGACATTGGTGCTCGCATTATTCCTGAATATATTTTAGACTTTCGGTGATATTCGTTCGGTGGGAGGAGATGTTTCCCTCGACAACGAGACGTTTGTGGTGACTTCGTAAAATCTATGACGGCTCAGTCTCTCAAAGATGCTCATAGGAATAGATTACACGAAGAGGGATCATCTGACGTACGGTGACCTGCCATTGGGCCACTGACATGTGGAGTCCACATGTCAGTGGGCCAACGGCACGACAGAGAAGCTACGTCCAGATTACACATGTGTGCATTCATAGGGATGAGCGTATATTTCTATATGTGAACGACTTTAATTGTACCGTACTAAAAAAAGAAGAAGGAAGTGTATTGATGAGTGTCTGTCCCATTACCGACCTCGAATTGAGCCTCAACAAGAAAATTTTCGTTGCATTCTTTAAACCCATTCCAAAGTTGCGACCTAGCTGTGGCAGCAAAGAAAGAGGACGTCGGGAAGTACTCGTATTCGGGCCATTCGGCCATCTTTGCTCATAGGGACGAGCGGTGCTGTGAAATTTCCCAGATCCAATTTGTACTACCGTCGTTTTTATTTGGTCCACGTATTCGCTTTGGTCAAAATCAAATTTTATAAAGTTTAAAGTTTATAAATAGAAAATATTAACATATACAATAACAAATCAATACCATTAGATTCATTATTAAATATACTTCCACATCATATAGATTTGTTATGGTAAATGTTTATATTGTTTTTTATAAACTTGATCAAACTTTACGAGGTTTGATTCTAGTCGAATCTAATATGCAGAATAAATAAAAACAGATGGAGTAATACGGAAACGCTTTCTCATCAGCCGGTCCATAATCATGCGCGGGTCCGCCTCTTTGGTTGTGTGTCACGCATCCTCTATGGACCCCATCATCACGTCTTCGAAATAGCACGCCACCGTCTCGTACCTTACCCCCTCTCCCTTGATCCTTTCGTCCAGAATTAGCACCGCAGAAGAGTTGCTCGCCCGCGTCATGCGCGCGTTCTCGCCGCCGGTCGCTCCGGCATCCGTCGTTTGCCGATGAGGCAGGCCTTCGCCGGCCCACTTCCATCCCTCCTCTTTTTCTTTGCAGCCTCACTTGCCGCCGGCCCCGCAGCAGGTTGTCCCGCCGCTTACATCTCTTCTGCCCTGCATCTAGATCGGGATCGCCGAGCCACCACCCGACGTCGGCGACAGTGCCTGAGATCCTCGCGGCCCGGTCATCGTTCAGCGGCACGCAGCGCAGCGCACAGCCTTTCCATTGCGCCGTCGTGTCAGGGGAGCCCTCCCTCCTGGATCCGTTCCAACCCTTTGCGGCATGTTTCTCAAACAAAACTTTTATTGCAATAGTCAGCAGTGTTTCTGAAACAAAGCTCTTGTTGCAAAGAGGAATCATACGTAGAGATGCTTTCCAACGCCATCAATGTTTCTGAAACAAAGCTTTTCTTGCAATAGTCATCGATGTGTTTCCAAAACAAATCTATTATTGCGATAGTCATCGTTATTTCTGAAACAATATTCTTGTTGTAAAGCAACCTAGATCGGGAGACTCGTAAGGCGGATCCGCCGCCGACGCGTAGCGAGCCCCTTTGCAATAAGGGCCAAATTCGTGTTTTTAGAATTTGTTATGCCCTTGACATTTTGGTATACATAGGTCCTCCCAACGAACCATTTTAGGGTACTTCCATTTTGGTTCATCTACTTCCCAGAAGCAGCACGATCAGATTGTGCCCACTTGTCCGAATCCCACCACCAAGAAGAAAAAGTGACATTGCATATTACTCCTATATAGGATCTTGGAGTACCCGCCTCTCTGGGCTCGTCGAGGGCGAAAAGAGCCTCCTAGGCGTCCATTGCCGGCTGGCTTTCTGCGGGAACCTCTCCGGGGCAATGCGAGTTGCCCGATCTGGCCGGACGGCTCGCGCTCGGGCAACCCGACTAGAGGGTCGATGACGGGTGGACCGCTGGGCAAGCCCGAGGCCGTCACACACCCGCCCGCGTGGGAGAACCTGGCCGGACCCGCCTGTCGGCGTCCTTGCCCGTCGCACGATCCGGATATGCCTGGACAAGCCGGCTGGGAGGTCTGTAAGGGGTGGACTGCGTACGCTATCAGAGCCAGGCTGACTGTAGGAAGCCACTAGGTGCGATCGCTAATCGGTTATTAGCGTCTTTTGTGCTTTTTCAGCATTTTGCAATTGTAGCTATTTTCTGTTGGTCATCATAAATTTATGACATGACTACTCAGAATTTTTGCCTACTTTTGTAGATGGCTGGCAGCAACTGTGAGACTCGAGTGTTCACGAACGTGCCCGAGGGGTTTGTCAAACTCCTCCTCTCCATCACCAAGCTCGCGATCGGGCCAGCGACTCGTCCGGAGTTCATGCTTTATCAGCACAAGCTCAGCGACGACGTGTCTATGCACCAAGCCGTGGTGCAATTCAAGGGAGGACGTTCTGCATCTCGCCACTTCCGTTTTGTGGGAAGGGCCATGCCTACAGAGAGGCATGCCATGCAGATGGCTGCCCGTGAGGCGATAGCTCGTCTTCGGGACATCCTTCCTATGATGAAGACTCGTCGCTACCGCTACCTCCCATGCCATGTGCCATATACTTGTCACTATGCATTCGCCTGCCATCGGGGAGAACGAGATGAAGCCATCGAGATGGTTGTGGAGTATCTCAAGGCTCTGGAGGAGTCTTTCGACAACCTCGTGGACGATCTTGTGGCTGCCCGCATGGACTTAGTCCGGGGCGGTCTTGCCAGCAGGAAGGAGCTTCTCCTCACAGCACCGCCTCTGACATTCGTCTCGTCTTCAGCCTCTTATGCACCGGCCGTTTTGGCCACTGCTCGCCGTCTGCCTACAACTGAGGAGTTCGACAGAGTCATCGCTCCTACCCCAGTCAGAGCTGAACCGCCTGCCGCACCCGCACTACCACCTGTCGCCCCCGCGCCATCACCGCAGCGCAGTGTTACGCGCCAAGAGCCAGCTAGAGAGGAGGTGGAGGTTGAATCTCCTGCACCGCTGAGTCTTGCCCTCGGCAAGGGGAAGGACATCGTCACCATCTCCGACTGAGAGCGCCGAGTAGCCGCGCGTTTTGTCTGCTTGTATGATGTGTTTTATCTGTACGCTAGTTTGTATTAGTGTGTTCGCTGCTTTCCGGAGGAGTATGCTAGTCTAAATAACATGTCAGGATTGTGTACGCACATCCTGAGTGCTGTATCGTGTGTTTGCTTTTTCGCGTGTAAGATATATGCTAAGCAGTTCTTCTCCGTGCAAAATCGTTTATGTTTTCTTGAAAACCTTGAGGTCTTTTAAATTGTTGCCTTTGCAAGATTTTCCTTGTGCCACACAATTCTTCTCATGGGTTTTGCAAAATAATACCCCAGACTGGAAAAATGTCTCGCCCGTGGACTCGCTCCATGCCCAATCAGCCAGAAGAAGTTTATGGGACACAGACTAGCAACAACTTCACTCAGGGACAGTCCAGTCAACAAGACAGCGAAGCAGCCTTGTCTCAAGTATGCCGTCTCTTCGAGCAAAGCCAGCAACAGCACCAAGAGATGATGAATCACGTCATCAATATGGGAAACCACCGTGAACCCTATCAGCCACATTCCAAGTTATCTGAGTTACAGAAGACTCGCCCTTCAACTTTTGCTCACACTGATAGGCCGCTGGAAGCCGATGACTGGCTTCGTGATATCGAGAGGAAGCTGATTATTGCTCAGTGCTCAGATAATGAGAAGGTGCTTTATGCACCACACTACCTTACTGGAGCAGCTGCAGCATGGTGGGAGAACTTCTTACACATGCATCCCAGTGAACACAACATCACCGGGGAAGAATTCAAGGAAGGCTTTCATGGGGCACACATCCCCAGGAGCATCATAAAAATCAAGAAGAGAGAATTTGACGGTCTCAAGCAAAGAGGCATGTCAGTGACAGAATACAACGGTCAGTTTACCCAGCTATCTCGTTATGCCTACGACGAGCACATGACAGAGAACAAGAAGATGGGAAAATTCCTGGACGGCCTGGCACCGGCACTAAAATGCCAACTGGTTGTACACACTTTCCCGGATTTTAAAACTCTGGTTGACAAGGCCATTACCTTGGAGAATGAGCGCCGTAGTCTGGAAGATCTCCGTAAGCGAAAGAGGGACAAGACGACTCTTGCTCGCAACAACCGAAGCAAGACTGAGGTTCCAAGGGCGGAAGCAAGGAAATCCACGACTACTGATCTAAGGCCCGTCAGACAGTTTCATGCCAGGGACAAGGAGTTCACGTACCGTCCAGGGGTCACCTGCTATGCTTGTGGTGAAGAAGGGCACTATGCTAAACAATGCCCAAAGCCGAGGAACTCGGCCCCCAAGCCAAACAATGGGGGGAATAATCCAGCCCCCAAGCGCAACAATTTCAATCCCAACAACAACCACAGGAAGGGTCACCTGAACCATGTGACCAGGGAAGAAGCGCAGAATGCCCCAAACATCGTGCTCGGTACGTTCCCTGTCAACACAGTACCTGCCACGGTTTTGTTTGATTCTGGAGCTTCCCATTCGTTTGTTTCGAAGAGTTTTGTTTTGCAACATGGTTTTCTGATACTTCCTTTGGAAAAATCTATGATCATCAAGTCCCCCGGAAATAAGCAAATCGCTCAGAGTTACTGCCAAGGAGTAATCATTGAGTTCGAAGGACTACAGTTCCAAGCAAATCTCATCGTGTTGGAAAATAAAGGACTGGATGTCATTTTAGGGATGGACTGGTTAACCACCAACAAAGAATTCATTGACTGTTTCAATCGGACCGTGATTCTCACTCACCATCATGGCAAGACAATAAAGGTTACAGCTCAAGAAAGGCCACGGTCACGGCAACCAAAACTGAACAAAATGGACATTTCAGAACTGAGAAAAGTTCCAGTGGTATGCGAGTTTCCTGACGTATTTCCTGAAGAACTACCAGGCATGCCACCAGACCGAGAGATAGAATTCAGCATCGAACTAGCACCTGGCACCGCTCCCATCTATAAGAAACCTTATAGAATGGCACCCTCAGAATTGGTGGAGTTGAAGAAGCAGATAAAGGAATTATTGGACAAAGGATTTATTCGAGCCAGCTCCTCACCATGGGGTTCGCCAGTGTTGTTCGCCAAGAAAAAGGATGGGACACTGAGACTGTGTATAGACTATCGAGCTCTCAATATGATCACCATCAAAAACAAATATCCGATGCCATGGATAAATGATTTGTTTGACCAGCTCGCACAAGCCAAGGTGTTCTCAAAAATTGATTTGAGATCGGGATATCATCAATTGAAAGTACGGACAGAAGATATCCCTAAAACAGCATTCACCTCCAGATATGGATTATATGAATTCACAGTGATGCCTTTTGGTCTAACAAACGCCCCCGCATATTTCGTCCACCTCATGAACAAAGTGTTCATGAAATTCATGGACAAATTTGTTGTGGTGTTCATCGACGATATTCTGGTATACTCAAGGACACCAGAAGAGCATGCTGAGCATCTCAGAATTGTTTTGGGAGAATTAAGGAAACATCAGTTGTACGCCAAATTTAGCAAGTGTGAGTTTTGGCTAAGGCAGGTTGGTTTTGCTAGGCCATATATTGAACCAAGAAGGCGTGGCTGTAGACCCAGAAAAAGTCAAAGCCATACTTGACTGGAAGCCACCCGCCAACGTTACAGATGTGCGGAGTTTCCTGGGAATGGCCGGATATTATAGAAGATTTATTGAAGGATTCTCCACTGTGGCAAAACCAATAACACAGTTGCTCAAGAAAGACAAGAAATTTGTATGGACGAAAGCATGCGAGAGAAGCTTCCAAGAACTTAAGAAGAAGCTAACAACCGCACCGGTATTAACCGTGCCAGACATACACAAGAGTTTTGAAGTATATTGTGACGCGTCCTGAAAAGGCCTCGGATGTGTACTAATGCAGGATGGCAAAGTTGTCGCGTATGCCTCCAGGCAGCTGCGAAAACATGAGGAAAATTACCCAACACATGACTTGGAGCTAGCAGCAGTCATACATGCACTCAAGGAGTGGAGGCACTTTCTGTTGGGAAATCGCTGTGAAATATATACGGACCATAAGAGCCTCAAATATATTTTCACACAGCCAGAGCTAAATTTACGCCAACGACGCTGGTTGGAATTGGTCAAGGACTATGATGTCGGCATTCACTACCATCCAGGGAAAGCAAATGTAGTGGCTGATGCCCTTAGTCGAAACCCCAGCCCGGACAACGACGGTCCGCAAAACTTGAGGCCTGAGTTTCAGCAAGAGTTTGCTAGGCTCAACATGGTGTTAGTCTCTGAGGGCACCGTATCAAATCTGGAGATACAACCCACCCTAGTGGAACAAATTAAGAAGGCTCAACAGGGACATCCCAGCATCGAAGGTATAAAGAAGAAAATGAACCTTGGTAAGGCTTCAGAGTTCGTCACAGACAGTGAAGGAATATTATGGTACGGAGACAGACTTTGCGTACCTAACATTGAGGAACTCAAGCAACAAATCCTAACCGAAAGCCACACCGCTCCATACTCGATCCATCCTGGAGGAACCAAAATGTACAAAGACATTCAGGAAAGATTTTGGTGGCACGGTATGAAAAGGGATATAGCCGCATTTATTGCTTGTTGCGATTCATGTCAGCGCATCAAGGCCGAGCATCAAAAGCCAGCAGGGCTACTCCAGCCAAACAGGATACCGGAGTGGAAATGGGATGAAATAGGAATGGACTTCATCGTCAGACTACCCCGATCACAACGCGGGAATGACGCCATATGGGTCATCACAGACCGACTAACCAAGGTTGCTCATTTCATTCCCGTGAAGACTACCTACTCCACACAAAGACTGGCCAAACTTTATCTCTCCCGTATAGTTTGTTTGCATGGAGTCCCAAGGACTATAATATCCGACCGAGGCACACAATTTGTCTCCAAATTTTGGGATCACCTACAACAAGCTCTGGGCACGCAGCTAGCTTTCAGTACAACGTACCACCCTCAGACTGATGGACAAACGGAACGTGTGAACCAAATCCTAGAGGATATGCTGAGAGCCTGTGTGCTCACCTATGGGTCCAGTTGGGAAGAGAGTTTGCCGTATGCCGAGTTTGCTTACAACAACAGTTACCAAGCCAGCTTGCAAATGGCACCCTTTGAAGCATTGTACGGGCGAAGGTGTCGTACCCCACTGAATTGGTCAAAAATAGGTGACAGCCGTATCTTTGGCCCAGACATGCTTAAAGAGGCCAAGGAGAAAGTTAAGCAGATCAGGGACAGACTCAAGACAGCGCAGAGCCGACAAAAGAGCTACTACGATCAAAAACATCGTGAGGTCAGCTTTGAACCCGGTGATTCCGTATACCTACGAGTGTCTCCTATGAGGGGCCTGCAATGGTTCAAAATTAAGGGGAAGCTAGCCCCGAGATTTATCGGACCATTTTGTATAGAGGCACGAAGAGGCACAGTGGCCTACAAACTAGACTTACCCAAGGAGCTGTCAGACGTCCATGACGTATTCCACGTCTCACAATTGAGAAAATGTGTGAGTAACCCGGAGAAGCATGTATCTCATGAGGGCATTGATGTACAACCAGATCTCACCTACAGAGAGCGGCCAGTAAAGATACTGGGAGTGTCTGAACGGAGTACCCGTCAGAAAACGACCAAATTTTTCAGAGTTCAGTGGAGCAACCACACTGAGGATGAAGCTACATGGGAAAGGGAAGATTTTCTTCAGGCAGAATATCCATATCTATTCGAGGATCAGCTGAAATCTCGAGGACGAGATTTTTCCTAAGGGGGTAGGTGTTGTGACACCCAAAATTTCATTTGGATTTTTCAAAAAATTTACTTGACTTGAGGGAGGTGATTTAAAAAATTTCTTCAAAAGAACCCACCCTTTCAAAATATTTTTTTATGGCAAGAGTTTTATTTGGATTCACCCAAGACTTGTTTTTGGTCTTGGAGGTTCTTGCTTTTTATTTTGGACTCAAGCCAAAATGCTTTTCACTTGGGAAAATGTCTTTTGAAAATTTCTTTGAAAATACTCTATAGCTTTTGGAATAATCCTTTACCACTTTCAACAAATCTCTCTTGCCATGACCTTAGTGCAAATCCACTCTCATAAACCTTTCCTTATCTTTGGATCATGATTTACTTCAAATCCAGCAAGTTGGACCTCTCCATAGTTTTATTTTCCACTTATTTCTTATCAAAACAATTTCTACCTTATATCTTGATCATTGGAGGTTTACAAAGGAGCTACTCTTTCTGCTTTGATTTTAGCCCCCAAACCTTTTTCCCTTCCTAGTCCTTTGAACCCTCAACCAAGATCCATGAAGATCCACTGGTCTCCAGTTCAAACTTTTCAAACTATACTTGCTGCAAGTTTGGACCAGATTTGCCAAATTTGATGAAATTCATTCAAATCCTTCTCCAAAAATTCTGAGTAAAATCAGGCAGCCTCTGGGTGCATTGAGTGGTCACCTCACCAAGCCCCAGCTCCAGGAAAAAATTTCTTCATACCTAATCACTTCATCGAACACCTTCAGAGCACTGTCAATATCAGGTTCAGTCAAATTCAGTTAACAGTGGCTGAATCACTGTCGTTTTCTTCAGTGTCTGTTGTCGATCTCGCCAGTGCCCGGCGTCGCCGTGTTTCCTGTCCCCTCCCCCTTGTCCTCTACACCGCACGAGCGCCTGGATGCTTGCGGGCGTCGGCGACGAGCTGGAGGAGGTGCGCCGCCCCGTGACCGACGCCAGCGGCGGCTTTGCGGCCGCCAGAGAGAGGCGCAGCGCAGACGGCGCCACCCAGCGCCGCCCAAGCCACCGGAGAGCGCCGCGTGGTCTTCCACTCCCCAGTGCGCGCTGCCACCCTCGTCGTGAACCGCTGGGCGCGGAGCGCGCTCTCTGCCGCCGTCGTGCCCGTGCGGCCACCCCACCGTGGACCGGCGCCATTACGCCAAGACCGACCAGGATTAGCGGGGGAACGGCACCAGTACACCTCACTGATGCTGCCTGGCCACCTAAACTCCTTGCCAAGCCGCTGCCTCGCCGTAATTGCTCGCCGGAGCAACCCCGTTCACGGCCACCCCTCGAGCCGCCTATAAATAGAGGCCCCGAGCTCCAGCTAGTACCCACACCACCTCTACACTCCACCAAGACCCTGCCTAGCCACTGGAAGAGCCCCGAGGAAGTCTCCTTCCTCAACTCCGGCCGCCGCGACCCGCCACGGGATCCAGCTCGATTCGCTCCCGTGCGTGCACCTCTGCCTCCCATCTCTTACCAGTAGCTCTCTAGTGCATCCCTCCTTCTGACCCGCGCTTCAATTCAAAGTTTGCAACACACCACCGGAGTTCCCCACCATCGCCCGAGCCGTCGTCCGCCGGAGAAAGTGTCGCCGTCGACGTGGTGCTCCCCGACGCCCAAGTCCACCACCCACCGACGCGGAAGGACACGCTGATACTCTTGGTACACTCCGATCTCCCTGACTCGCCGTGGTTCGACGCCGGCGACCACCGCAGCCTTCGGGCGCCGGCGAGGTCTTTCAAACCTGACATGTGGACCCCCCACGTCAGCCTCTCTTTCTTTCCCCGTGAACCGTTTTCTGTTGGCGCCTTCGGGCAGAGTACGTTTTCTCTGTGGGCTTGTGCGTTTCTATTCGAACCGTTTTCTGTTTTCTCAGTTAAACCCCTGGAACTTTTCTGTTTCATTACAGATGAGTCCCTGGACAGAAACCCTTATAACTTTTTAATAAAAAGTGATTTTTGAGTGATTCTTTTTCTGACGGTCTTAAAATTTTGTCTAGTTTTTTATGGGATTTATTTGAAAAAAATTTGGAACAACTTTTATGCACGCGTTGGTTTTCACGTTAGTACGCTTTTTTGCTATACCGTAGGTTCCGGAAGAGGTGACGGAGCCGCGAACTTCGCCGAGCTAGACTCCGACTTCTCCGAACCAGGCAAGCATGTTTGAACCTTTGATATGATAGGTGTTTGCATGATTGCGTGAAAGGTTGTGCATGGCATACGAGTCGGTGAGCACCTCATTGCATGTGAGGCAACTACCCGTGTGTTCCAAAGTTACGGTGATCTCTGATGAGAGATGTGTTGGGAATCGTAGCATAATTTTAAAATTTTCCTACGTTCACCAAGATGCATCTATGGAGTATACTAGCAACGAGGGGAAGGGAGTGCATCTACATACCCTTGTAGATCGCGAGCGGAAGCGTTCCAATGAACCTGGATGACGGAGTCGTACTCGCCGTGATCCAAATCACCGATGACCGAGTGCCGAACGGACGGCACCTCCGCGTTCAACACACGTACGGTGCAGCGACGTCTCCTCCTTCTTGATCCAGCAAGGGGGAAGGAGAGGTTGATGGAGATCCAGCAGCACGACGGCATGGTGGTGGATGTAGCGGTTCTCCGGCAGGGCTTCGCCGAGCTTCTGCGAGAGAGAGAGAGGTGTTGCAGGGGAGGAGGGAGGCGCCCAAGGCTGTAGGTTGCTGCCCTCCCTATCCCCCCCCCCCTTTATATAGGCCCCCTGGGGGGCGCCGGCCCAGGGAGATGGGATCTCCAAGGGGGGGCGGCCAAAGGGGGGAAGGGGTGCCTTGCCCCCCAAGGCAAGGGGGAAGCTCCCCCCCCCCCCCCGGTTCGGAAGGGGTGACTATCACCTCATCAAGTTCCACTTTCCTCCCACTCAATTCTTTCGAGAGAAACTCCTTCTCCAGAAAGGACCCGTTCTTGGCAACGAAGATCTTGCCTTCGGATCTGAGGTAGAAGGTATACCCAATAGTTTCCTTAGGGTATCCTATGAAGACGCATTTTTCCGACTTGGGTTCGAGCTTTTCAGGTTGAAGTTTCTTGACATAAGCATCGCATCCCCAAACTTTTAGAAACGACAGCTTAGGTTTCTTCCCAAACCATAATTCATACGGTGTCGTCTCAACGGATTTCGACGGAGCCCTATTTAAAGTGAATGCGGCAGTCTCTAAAGCATAGCCCCAAAATGAGAGCGGTAAATCGGTAAGAGACATCATAGATCGCACCATATCCAATAGAGTGCGATTACGACGTTCGGACACACCGTTTCTCTGAGGTGTTCCAGGCGGCGTGAGTTGTGAAACTATTCCACATTTCCTTAAGTGTGTACCAAATTCGTGACTTAAATATTCTCCACCACGATCTGATCGTAAGAATTTTATTTTCCTGTCACGTTGATTCTCAACTTCACTCTGAAATTCCTTGAACTTTTCAAAGGTTTCAGACTTGTGTTTCATTAGGTAGACATACCCATATCTACTTAAATCATCAGTGAGAGTGAGAACATAACGATATCCTCCGCGAGCCTCAACACTCATTGGACCGCACACATCGGTATGTATGATTTCCAATAAGTTGGTTGCTCGCTCCATTGTTCCGGAGAACGGAGTCTTGGTCATCTTACCCATGAGGCATGGTTCGCACATGTCAAATGATTCGTAATCAAGAGACTCCAAAAGTCCATCTGCATGGAGCTTCTTCATGCGCTTGACACCAATGTGACCAAGGCGGCAGTGCCACAAGTATGTGGGACTATCGTTATCAACTTTACATCTTTTGGTATTCACACTATGAACATGTGTAACATCACGTTCGAGATTCATCAAAAATAAACCATTGACCAGCGGGGCATGACCATAAAACATATCTCTCAAATAAATAGAACAACCATTATTCTCGGATTTAAATGAGTAGCCATCTCGAATTAAACGAGATCCAGATACAATGTTCATGCTCAAAGCTGGCACTAAATAACAATTATTGAGGTTTAAAACTAATCCCGTGGGTAGATGCAGAGGTAGCGTGCCGACGGCGATCACATCGACCTTGGAACCATTCCCGACACGCATCGTCACCTCGTCCTTCGCCAGTCTCCGTTTATTCCGTAGTTCCTGCTTTGAGTTACAAATATGAGCAACCGCACCGGTATCAAATACCCAGGAGCTACTACGAGTACTGGTAAGGTACACATCAATTACATGTATATCACATATACCTTTGGTGTTGCCGGCCTTCTTCTTGTCCGCTAAGTATTTGGGGCAGTTCCGCTTCCAGTGACCACTTCCCTTGCAATAAAAGCACTCAGTCCCGGGCTTGGGTCCATTCTTTGACTTCTTCCCAGTAACTGGTTTACCGGGCGCGGCAACTCCCTTGCCGTCCTTCTTGAAGTTCTTCTTACCCTTGCCCTTCTTGAACTTGGTGGTTTTATTCACCATCAACACTTGATGTTCTTTTCTGATCTCCCCTTCCGCTGATTTCAGCATTGAATATACCTCGGGAATGGTCTTTTCCATCCCCTGCATATTGTAGTTCATCACAAAGCTCTTGTAGCTTGGTGAAAGCGACTGGAGGATTCTGTCAATGACCGCGTCATCCGGGAGATTAACTCCCAGTTGAGACAAGCGGTTGTGCAATCCAGACATTCTGAGTATGTGCTCACTAACAGAACTGTTCTCCTCCATTTTACAGCTGAAGAACTTGTCGGAGACATCATATCTCTCGACCCGGGCATGAGCTTGAAAAACCAGTTTCAGCTCCTCGAACATCTCATATGCTCCATGTTTCTCAAAACGCTTTTGGAGACCCGGCTCTAAGCTGTAAAGCATGCCGCACTGAACGAGGGAGTAATCATCAGCACGTGATTGCCAAGCGTTCATAACGTCTTGGTTCTCTGGGATGGGTGCTTCACCTAGCGGTGCTTCTAAGACATAATCTTTCTTGGCAGCTATGAGGATGAGCCTCAGGTTCCGGACCCAGTCCGTATAGTTACTGCCATCATCTTTCAGCTTGGTTTTCTCTAGAAATGCGTTGAAGTTGAGGACAACGTGGGCCATTTGATCTACAAGACATATTGTAAAGATTTTAGACTAAGTTCATGATAATTAAGTTCATATAATCAAATTATTCAATGAACTCCCACTCAGATAGACATCCCTCTAGTCATCTAAGTGGAACATGATCCGAGTTAACTAGGCCGTGTCCGATCATCACGTGAGACGGACTAGTCAAGATCGGTGAACATCTCCATGTTGATCGTATCTTCTATACGACTCATGCTCGACCTTTCGGTCCTCCGTGTTCCGAGGCCATGTATGTACATGCTAGGCTCGTCAAGTCAACCTAAGTGTATTGCGTGTGTTCCGAGGCCATGTCTGTACATGCTAGGCTCGTCAACACCCGTTGTATTCGAACGTTAGAATCTATCACACCCGATCATCACGTGGTGCTTCAAAACAACGAACCTTCGCAACGGTGCACAGTTAGGGTGAACACTTTCTTGAAATTATTATAAGGGATCATCTTACTTACTACCGTCGTTCTAAGCAAATAAGATGCAAAAACATGATAAACATCACATGCAATCAAATAGTGACATGATATGGCCAATATCATTATGCTCCTTTGATCTCCATCTTCGGGGCACCATGATCATCTTCGTCACCGGCATGACACCATGATCTCCATCATTGTGTCTTCATGAAGTCGTCACGCCAACGATTACTTCTACTTATATGGCTAACCGTTTAGCAACAAAGTAAAGTAATTTACATGGCGTTATTCAATGACACGCAGGTCATGCAAAATAATAAAGACAACTCCTATGGCTCCTGCCGGTTGTCATACTCATCGACATGCAAGTCGTGATTCCTATTACAAGAATATGATCAATCTCATACATCACATATATCATTCATCACATCTTCTGGCCATATCACATCACATAGCACTTGCTGCAAAAACAAGTTAGACGTCCTCTAATTGTTGTTGCAAGTTTTTACGTGGTTTGTAGGTTTCTAGCAAGAACGTTTTCTTACCTACGTATGACCACAACGTGATTTGCCAATTTCTATTTACCCTTCATAAGGACCCTTTTCATCGAATTCGTTCCGACTAAAGTAGGAGAGACAGACACCCGCTAGCCACCTTATGCAACTAGTGCATGTCAGTCGGTGGAACCCGTCTCACGTAAGCGTACGTGTAAGGTCGGTCCGGGCCGCTTCATCCTACAATGCCGCCGAAACAAGAAACGACTAGTAGCGGCAAGAAGAATTGGCAACATCAACGCCCACAACTTCTTTGTGTTCTACTCGTGCATAGTAACTACGCATAGGCCTGGCTCACGGCACCTCCGAGTTCAACACACGTACAGTGCAGCGACGTCTCCTCCTTCTTGATCCAGCAAGGGGGAAGGAGAGGTTGATGGAGATCCAGCAGCACGACGGCGTGGTGGTGGATGTAGCGGTTCTCCGGCAGGGCTTCGCCGAGCTTCTGCGAGAGAGAGAGAGGTGTTGCAGGGGAGGAGGGAGGCGCCCAAGGCTGTAGGTTGCTGCCCTCCCTCTCCCCCCCCTTTATATAGGCCCCCTGGGGGGGCGCCGGCCCAGGGAGATGGGATCTCCAAGGGGGGGCGGCGGCCAAAGGGGGGAAGGGGTGCCTTGCCCCCCAAGGCAAGGGGGAAGCTCCCCCCCTAGGGTTCCCAACCCTAGGCGCATGGGGGGAGGCCCAAGGGGGGCTCCCCAGCCCACTAAGGGCTGGTTCCCTTCCACTTTCAGCCCACGGGGCCCTCCGGGATAGGTGGCCCCACCCGGTGGACCCCCGGGACCCTTCCGGTGGTCCCGGTACAATACCGGTAACCCCCGAAACTTTCCCGGTGACAGAAACTGGACTTCCTATATATAATTCTTCACCTCCGGACCATTCCGGAACCTCTCGTGGCGTCCGGGATCTCATCCGGGACTCCGAACAACTTTCGGGTTTCCGCATACATATATCTCTACAACCCTAGCGTCACCGAACCTTAAGTGTGTAGACCCTACGGGTTCGGGAGACATGCAGACATGACCGAGACGCCTCTCCGGTCAATAACCAACAGCGGGATCTGGATACCCATGTTGGCTCCCACATGTTCCACGATGATCTCATCGGATGAACCACGGTGTCGAGGATTCAATCAATCCGTATGCAATTCCCTTTGTCAATCGGTATGTTACTTGCCCGAGATTCGATCGTCGGTATCCCAATACCTTGTTCAATCTCGTTACCGGCAAGTCTCTTTACTCGTACCGCAATGCATGATCCCGTGACTAACGCCTTAGTCACATTGAGCTCATTATGATGATGCATTACCGAGTGGGCCCAGAGATACCTCTCCGTCACACGGAGTGACAAATCCCAGTCTCGATCCGTGCCAACCCAACAGACACTTTCAGAGATACCCGTAGTGCACCTTTATAGTCACCCAGTTACGTTGTGACGTTTGGCACACCCAAAGCACTCCTACGGTATCCGGGAGTTGCACGATCTCATGGTCTAAGGAAAAGATACTTGACATTGGAAAAGCTCTAGCAAACGAAACTACACGATCTTTTATGCTATGCTTAGGATTGGGTCTTGTCCATCACATCATTCTCCTAATGATGTGATCCCGTTATCAATTACATCCAATGTCCATAGTCAGGAAACCATGACTAGAGGCTTACTAGGGACATGTTGTGGTCTATGTATTCACACATGTATTACGATTTCCGGATAATACAATTATAGCATGAACAATAGACTATTATCATGAACAAAGAAATATAATAATAACCATTTATTATTGCCTCTAGGGCATATTTCCAACAAGATGGCCTAGTCATGTGGTGACATGAAGGGCAGTAAGGTGGTACTGTTGTAGCATGCCAGCCTTACGTCATCCGTTAAATTCCGACGTTAACGTGGACGGAGTCACGTTATCGTTCTTCCCCCTTCCGTGCTACCACATGTTTTCTGCCAGAATGCGGTTTAGTAAGTTGGTAACCTCTTTCCGTGTACACACCAAACAGAGGGGCCGGGATGATGGTTCCATGGCCCTGGATTAAAGCCAGTCATCCGGTCAGGGGGCATGGGTGTTTCCGGTTGGGACCGAGAGGGGGGCACCCCTTAGAGCGCGCGTATAGAAATTTTGATCCCATGCTACGCGAGGTTGTAGCCTCCCCGTCTCAAGGTTTTTCTTGAACGTTGCCGAGGGTGATTCCTGGCTTCAGAATGTTGAATGAGTGTGTACTGGTTAGACGTGTTTCTTCCAAAACACCGTAGACGAAACTAGTCCCCGTGACTACTGAAATCCGTTGGCTGTGGTTAAAGTACAAACTCTGCAGAGTCAAATCCTTTCGAGTCATCGTATCCATGGTCAAGTATCGTGATCAGTGTATCCATATCTATGTCAAGTCCTCGTGGTTTGTTCTTCTTTCCGGTAAGTGAGCATGAGTAGTAGACTTAGCTGAACGTTACTCCTGTGGATGGACTAACCCTGTTGTTTATCTCATGCCCGATTATTCTCTGGATATGATTTAAATTCTTGAGCTAATAAGATGTTAAGTTATGAAGCCCTTTATGTGATGTCGCTCAGACGTCCGACTGTGGCATGTTTTCTTTTATTCCCAATATAAGCCCTTTATGTGATGTCGCTCAGACGTCCGACTGTGGCATATTAATTATTTACTTTTGATATAAGCCCTTTATGTGATGTCGCTCAGACGTCCGACTGTGGCATATTGATTATTTACTTTTGATATAAGCCCTTTATGTGATGTCGCTCAGACGTCCGACTGCGGCATGCACTATCTTTTATTTCCTTTTATAAGCCATTTATGTGGTGTCGCCCTGACGCCCGACTGCGGCATTATTATTCTTGCAGTTTCCTCTCGAGGAGTCATTCAGACCCTCGTTTGGCACCCAGTATTTATTTTGGGATTTCGGGAGGACTACCGCCCGACTTCTCTGTTATTTTTCCCATGCATTATTATCTCTATGTCTGAACGCACTTGTTAATCTGTTCATTTGCTTCATGTTTACATTTGTTATATCTTATGTCCGAACTGTCTTGCGAGTACTTTCATAGTACTCACCTGGCTTGTTGATTTGGCCAGATGTTGACGAAGGCGATCTCTTGGATGAAAAGTTTGATAGTGCGTCCGACGCCTAGAGGAGTCCCAGTCAGTCCTGTGCGATCCCGGATATTGGTCACTTGTATTATATACGCTTCCGCCACCCGCAATAAGTCTCCTCGAGCCTCACTCCGACGCTCGAAGAGCTGTAGTTTTCAGGAGGCATATCACCCACTTCGCGGTGATATTTCCACCACCGTTGTTATCGTGAGTTAGTAGTCATGCCACCCTATCCGCCGTTATGTTTTATCGGCGTTCATGTAATAAATTGTTGAGCAGTCTCCGCTCAACCTTGTATTATATTCAGTACTCCTGGTATTTTTTTCTTGTGTGACCAAAATATTGTCTACCGGTGAGAAGGAATTCTTCTTTACTGGTCTGTAAAAGGGATTGGTCTCTCAATAAATATTTTATTAAAAAACCGGTCGTGACATACGCGTCCGGGGCCATTGTCACGACAATGAACCTCTCGCATGTTGCCCTGCACACAAAATCCCAGCCAGACCTAGCTGCCGGCATGTTGCCCTACGCCAAGTTGGTACGGTCGCGACAAGCTGGGAGATGCATTTTCCCGGGTCTTTAGCACGCCTCAAAATCTCCTTCCCCTTCCTTCTAATGGTGCACCACTCCTCTGAGGAGAGGCCATCAACGATGACGCGGGCCTCTCAGAGAGGCCAACAATCCCTCCCGACCGCCGCCTCCTAAATCCAGGCGCTCACCGGCAACCTCCGGCGAAACGCCTGCAGTCGTCAGCGATCCTCCTCTCTCGTCTTTATAATTAACCTTTTGTATGAGTGACTATAAGTCTTTATCTTTTACCTAATAATAAAGCAGCTATCGCTTCTTCCTCTCAAAAATTTCGTCCGTTGCGTAAAAGTTTCGTCCGTCCGTCGTTAGCAAATTTTCGTACGGTGTCGATTTCTGTCCTTCCACGTGAGACTTATCGATCATATGGGCCTTAGCCCACTCACGAGGTGGCCCAGGCAAAAAAAAAACAATTATACGTGCAGTTTGCGGATTCAAAACATAGCGCTCTTATTAAATTCTAGGGGACACGTCCAACTGACCAAGGTACACATTATGAACCCCTAAAAAAAAGGTACAGGTTATGTAAAGATTTTAGGTGCGTTTCCTTCTTATATTGTCCCACCTCGCCTTCTTACACAAAATCTGATTGATTTATATACACTTGCCAGTTCATGTCAATAAGCCGCCTAAAAATCGGGAAGGATTGGGTCCGTATCTCAAGAAAAATTATGGAATCAATGGAATTGATGAGAGAGAGACAAAGCGAATTAAGGAGTTAAGACGCGCATGTGCACGCATGCACACATGATTAACTGGAGAGAGATTAAGGAGGAAATAAATCGGTGTGCTATGCATGCACGCAGGATTAACGTGAGGGTGATTAACTAGGAGAATTAACTCTTGACATTGTGTGAGGGCATATGCCATGCACCGTAAAACGGATGAAGCAGCCCCGATTTGGAAGGAGGAGATGATTTGTGGGGCCGAATTAAAAATTCCAGAGATTGTTCATCATTCATGCATGTAAATTATGGACATTAAAAAAATGTATGGCTGACATGCACTTTTGATTATTCCTTTTGGTAACTAATTTGAGATAAAGACTTCAGGTTGCTTCCTCTATCTCGGTAGTGCCCCATCTAATTGCACTAGTAGAACGCCCGTACGTTGCTACAGACTATAATACATATACTATATTTGATTGAGTCGACAACAATCGTCATGTAAACCTTCCCTCTCTATATATATATCTCCATCTCTCCCTTCCTCCACTCATCCTTTCTCCTACTCTCTAGGGGACAGGCATGGATGTCGAGCGCATCGCATGGGCAGGGTTAGGAGATACAAGAGGAATAGGGGACCCCCTCATGAAGATTTTCCCCTAAATTTTGTTTAAGTCAACATCACCCTCTATTTTTTATTTCAACCCATATATCTAAGTTGTCAGCATGATGGAGAGTGATGCTCCACCATAGGGTGCTCGGGACACCATGTCAGTATAAAAATCATTGGGATGACTTTATTTTTGTATCATACATAGTATCTCATTTTAACTTCTGTCAAGAGTAGGGCACAAGCACACTCCAAACACTACAAGTAATGGTGACTGGAATAGGCAAATAGCGAGAATACTCATATAAATTAGTCATCTTAGACTGAGTACAATCTCTTCAGGCTTCCCGCCCAACAACTCACAAGCTTCCAAGAATATTGTTGGATTTGAGTTTTTTGCTGCAATCTGCTAGCAGAGAAAGCAGAGAACTGAATTTATGGTGAATATTAATAGAAAACCGAAGGTAGAACCTGCATACAAAGGACATTAGATACATGGTGAAGGTTCACCTAACATGCTTAGTTTAGGCTACTCCTCTATAAATCTGTAGCCACCTCAGCAGATACAACGACTACATTAAACAAGTGATCTCATTTCAGGGCCTCTAAAAGTGTCCGGAGATGGGTTCTTAAGTTGGACAATACAATTGTTCTTACACCAGCCCTCCGCAATGCTTCAAAAACATATTTAGCATTATGGTAAATGAGCTTCCATCGAACAGATGCTCAATAAATCTGGTTCAGTTAGCAAATGAGATGATTCAGCCTTATAATGTAAATATTTAGCACTCTACTATTTCTAACTACATTGTTTTTTGCATAATGGAGCAGTTGAATGATCATAGCTTGTGTCTGACAGTCTAACACTATGAACCACCTTACCAATTTAGAATCAATCAGCAAAAAATTGTAGCGACCAAGATAGATGCTTTGAAGGCATGTTGCTTCAACACTACATTAATGTTGTACTCGTTCAACCTTGAGCTATCACTCTTACATTAATATTTCCCTACATGAACCTTATAGAGTATAGAAAGTATGTAAATCACGATCAAATTCACCTCATGGAGACATTATTCCGTACTCACAAAACAACATTTGCTCACTTTGCTAAGTAGGTCCATGATGTATATTCTGCCGCCCATTTGTCCAACAAACCAACATTTTAAACACCCTTTCCACAATATAACCTTTCTTCTTCTTGAGATATTACTTCAAGTGTGTCTTAGTGCTTTATAGCATGGAAGTTGTCATGCAGACAATCATTTTAACAAGGCCACAGTGAGTGTGCAACTAACACAATTATGGTAAGCACTGTGCAAATTATCTCTAATAAAAATAAGAGTGAACTTCTACATGCACTTGCATGTGACTCGGCCTCCTATTAAAACGACTTTTCACATGGCTTATGATCTCTGCTATTATAAAGTTAGAAACGCGGCCGACATACTAAATTTGCGAAGTTATGTACAACTGATTTGTCTAATTTTCTTAGGTTAACATTCTTCAAAAGATACAAGAAAATTAGACAACCATCAAGAACTGCAATCGAGTTACGATATTACAAAGACACAAATTTTCAAAGTCTATATCATGAACTATTTTCGCATTTATCAACACATCAAGACACAAACCTTTTGTACTTTAAATAAGCAGATATGAAGGTAAACTATAATCGTGAATTTACGGTGGATAGCCTGTCTGCAGAGTGCAGATAATTGAGAGGAGGCAACATGGCCGCATGAACGTAAGCTGTAAGCTGCTACTTGAAAAGCAGAGCAAGACGTTTGGCTTCAACTTGCTGAAGGTGATCTTTTCCTCTGGTTAAGAGGTGGCCACCAACAACTCGATTTCACTAATATTTTCAGAAGCAATGAGTTAAGCAATTTTAACACTATAAAATAAGCAAAAGTAAAAACTGGAGAGCTAGGTATGTACAAAGGCGATCGACTGGCGGGACCTTCTCCAAGTGTGCATCTTCCATCCTATGCAAGGTGATAATCGGTAAGTAGCCTCTGCCCTAGGGGTGTCAAATCCCTTTGTTAACAATGGAATTTCTATATATAAAAAGAAAGATACATGAGATGAAGACAATAGAATACAGGGAGGTACCATACGTAAGTCTTTACTGTCATTCTTCTTCATGTAATGGAGGGAACTTCACAATCCATCATGTACTTCTTAGCACCCTCACATTCAGAGTCATCACCAACAAATCAATATCCTGCAGAAACATCGGAAGTAGAAGTGCCAGCATGTAAAGAAACTTTGATCTATTGATTCAAACACATACTGGTGCTCTTGGAAGTACATAACTATCTGTATGTCTTGAAGTCTCACATTCTGCATACCCAGCATTCAGAAACACAACAATAAATCATGTATCGCCTTCTTGGAACCATTACATGTCAGGTTTTCCTTACGACAAGCTTTATAACACGGCTTTGTGTTTGAGCTAGTTACAACCAGATTTCTAGTGTGTGATAAGCTATTAATTCCAAGATTTTTCCAAACACACTGACGAAAAAACATTGTGAGACGGGCTTGAAACTTCTAGCATGATAAGCCATTACTCCCGGGTTTTATCTAAAAGTTTCGCTAACCGAAAATTTACCCGCTGAAAATTGGTACTTCATGTGGAGCACGGGTGGAAACTGAAGAAATATCTAAAACTGAAGAAACCGGGTTTCAAATTTCTCCAGGAAAAAATGCACACCAATAAATAACTGAAGCTAAATTGTAAAATGTTGGCAGCAAATGTAGAACTCTGATATTCTAAACTTCATATGACAATAAGAAGAATAAGCCAGGATGAATGAACAAAAATAATTGGACAAAATCATCTTCATTATTGTGCAAAGGAGAGATAGAAGATAGAAATCATTTAATCAAAATTTGGTCGTGAACAACCACTGCACAAATTTCAATATTATAAATTACAATAGTTTATTTTGCATATAGCAAGATGGCAACATTCTAGGAACAGAGATGTGTCCGAGTTCATCTAAAATCCAGTTGTCCCACGATGAAACTACAAAAAAAAATCAAGGTTTCAGCAGCAACATTACTAAAAAAAATTAAAAATCTACAGCCAACGGTCGTGTCTAGCGGCATTAAGTTTTTTTTTAGTAAAATCATTGAATGCTTCCAGCGGAAAGCCCAAACTTTTGAATGAGACTTTAGCCCTTTTGGAATTGTTTGGAAAACAAATCCCATAGCCCAGCCTCGGCCCACCTGCAAAAGTCAATGCCGAAACTGCCTGTTGTTAACAGATAAAGAATATTCTTATCAGATTATCCATTTGACTGTATCCAAAACATGCACTAATACTGCCTTCGATGGTTTAGCTGCTATACTACTGGGAGGAGCCTTTTGTGGTGGTAGTAGTACTGACTGTAAAAAGAGCACAAGACTTGCTTGTGGCTAATAAAGAGTAATGAAGAATCGAGGATCCAACGTGCATATAGCCAAGGATCAGTTTTCTTTCGAACATCAAATATGGAAAATTTCTGAGAAGATTCGCTATCTGTTAACTGCAGCTAAGAGCATAGCAGAGGGCTTAATTTGCATTTTTTTTACAATACTGACGAGTCCTACATATTTATGGTGCCCAAGAGAAAAAATAAGTGTCTAGAAATCCAAAGACTAACCACAACAGGGAAATAAACATGTAGGTGTAGGTAATTATATACATATATACCTTTGGGTATTCCCATGACCATCATTCCGTGCCCCAAATCTAGAATCAGGCCAATCTGGATATCATAATTGAGTTGTCATCAGATTTTTCACTGAATGAGCAAGGAGTCTTTTCTAAAGGTAAAAAAGCAACGATGAATCATAATAACAAATTGGTAGACAGATATGGCCAGGTGGTCAAATTTCGAACTGCAACCAAGAGCACCCCTATCTGACTCAGCCCAACTATCATCATATACGTGACCACTTCGTAGTAAATCCATCAAAACTAAACTGGGTATTGTTTGGATTACCTAACAATGACCATCCATGATTATGCAACCTTGCATAGCCTAGATAAATGATGAAACCAGTTGAAGATCCTCTGCATGCATATAAACTGTAGAAGAAAAGTTTTGGTAAAAAAATCATAACAAACTACCTTTTAGAATGTTGCAAGTGTACTGGTGCCCAGTCACAGTATATATGCAATTATGCACGAGACTATGATTCTGCCACAAGGATCAAATAGACAACAATTTGGAGCATGGTGTTGTGTGACATCTCACAAAGTGAATGAATGAATTTTCGATCGTTACAGAAAATTTCATATATAGATTTTCAATGTAAAACGAACTTTAGGCCTATGTTATTTGTACATACAGAATGTCTTTCTTGGTTCCCAAAGAGCTTCAGTAACCATCCTAAGTAAGCAATCGAACATACCTTGAATCACTTTACCAAAAATATTGCAGACGGAAGTAAGTCCAGCCCATTTCTTATCAACTGCAGAAAGATTCCACAGGCAAAACTTGCAAAAAAACGGTCACCCTCATATCTACTGTTTCATATCAAGAATCTCCTCAAACATGTCATCAGACAAACCATTTTTGGTTCAGTTTGAAGGTACATGGCCAAAATGAAGACTATTGTGTTATAAAAGGAAACAAATACATCATAGAAATGACATAGGAACACTATGCATGCTGAACAATGATATGGGTCTAGCATATGGAGTTAGCAGTTTCCCTAAAACAACAACTTTCTGAATATTATTGTCTCGACATTACGCCCACAAAAGGAAAGAGAAACCTGATGTAAACAAAATATTACAGTGGACAAACACAGAGTTTTTCAGAAAAGGAACACTTACCAGGAAACTTCCAGTCCTTGAAGAAAGGATAACCTTCCTACAAATACACCATCCAATGCAGGTTCATACAGTTTTCACTGTGCACAAATGATGCAACATGCAGATTCAAGCCAATGCGTCAAAATGTCCAGTGAGAAGTTCATTGAAATTTTGAAATGCAATCATTTTTAATCAACAAGTTGGTACACATGTTGTCATAATGCCTTCAATACTTCAGTGGAGAACCAAAAAATTACGTGCATCCGAGGTCCCTCAGCTTGTGGTCCACTGAGATCTCTTTGGGGAGCTGCGATTAAGCACCTCCATCAGGAATAAAATTGAGAAAAAACGAGAGGTGGGCGGAGAAAGGGGGTTGAGAGATTCACACATTGTCGGTGCTCTTCTCAAGGAGGCCGGAGAGGATCGCCCGGGTCTGCGCGTCCTGCCATATGGCCTGCAGACCAATCAATGGGAGATCAGAGGTGTTGAGCAGAGGAGAGATCTGGGAAGGAGAGGGAGGGAGAGAGGGCTTGAGCGTACCGGTTGGCGACGTACACCCAGGCGAGGAAGGCCGTGACTTGGGGGACCCTGCCGGCAGGGGCGGTGGTGAAGGAGAGGCCGGCGTCGGAGGCGACGACGCGGGCGGAGTCATTCGATCCTCCCTGGCGTTGGATGCGAGGCGCACGCGGAGTGCCGAGGACTCGCCGACGTCGGTCAGGGCGTGGGGCACAGAGGAGTCGCAGAGAAGAAGAGGACGGCGGCGCGAGGACGTCGGGAGGATCGCGAGGAGGGCAGGCAATGGGAGGAGGGATCTGGAGGCCTCCCCTCGAGGGCAGTCTCGCTCGTGCGTGCGAGTCCTGGTTTTTTTCGTAGGTTTTTTTTCATAGGTTTTTTCAGGACGAAAATAAACCAGAGGAGGTGGGACGAAATTTAACCGACGGAGACTACCAACTGCTCCATTAGGAGTAGAGATTGTCATTTTCTTTGAAATATATTCACAGAATAATTACTCACACGAGTAATCTGTATAACTTGAGGTCTATTAGGAGTAAGTATATCTCTCACCGCATCCTTGGAGCCAATATATGTAACTGTTTCAATTCGGATGGATTTGGAGTTAGTAGTGCAATAGATAAACACTCGAATACAACACAAGTTATCAAATTTATTTTATACCCGTTGCGACGCACGTGCTCTTTTGCTGATAAATGGAACCAAACAACAAGTTTATTTGTTCGAGGCGGCCTCTAAAGCTAGAAGGAAGCTAAGCTTGTACACATTGACGCCAAGGCTTACACTGTATAGAGCATGCCTTTATAGGCTGTGATAACACCTTATGGTTTTAGTATCTTAAATTTGCTGTCAGATGGGGATATCTTATGATTTAGATAGGAGGGAGAAGGTGTGGGAAATCATTTGTGAAATTTTAAATGAATTCTCATCCATTGCCATCGAGCTTCATCACGTAGGACCTTTGTTATTTGATTCAAAATTATCCCACAATAATTATCTCTATCATATATTCCACACCATCAGAAAAAGCAATTACAAACAAATGTAGAAATGGTGCAAAAATCAAATAAAGATGATATAAGGATGGCGTCCACCATCATTATAAGTCTACAGAATTACAAGACAGACAGTATAGAGAGGAGCTCATGAAGTGGCATTCTAGAGTAAGCAAGCTCATTACCTTAGGATTTTTTTTTGACAGAAAGACTGTAAGGGAACCCCTACAGTATAATTGGTGCAACAAATCCAAATTGCAAGTACCATGTCTTGAACCTGAGTGGGTAGGAAGGCATCAGCCCCTTCCCACCACTAGGCTATGCCTTAGTCTGCCATTACCTTAGGATTGACCACTTTTATTGTGAATAAGTGAATAATGTGACTATCATTGGCGATATGGTGAAGAGGACACACAACATTATGGATGTGTCGCCACTAGGGACGTGAAAAGATTTGTTTATCGCGTTGCAACGCACGGGCACATTTCCTAGTAATGACTATACATGATATATTAAGCATGCTCTTATACCAATCGTCCGACGTCATGATGGAGCAGGGAGGTTTTGTCGTTCAGGAGTATGCAGGCGGTTGTCTACGCAAGTAACAGCTGGAAGATGGAGTATCTTGTGTTGGGTCTGTGGTCGAAGGCGGGCAGTTCTGGTTTCCTTCTCCGACGTCGTCGTCATGCGAGGGTGTCAGTTCTGAAGTTCGATGGCGTGTCCGGGTACATGTTGCCCCGGTCTGATTCTTTCAACGGCTATGGTTTTGCTTTTGGCAAACTACTTTGGAGGTCCGTAAAGCTGCTGATCAGCGATGGAGCCGCGTCGAGCTTGGGCGAAGAGGTGATTTGTCTTTTTACCATTTGGTGGCTGCTTCGATGGTGTCGAAGGAAAGGGACAGGCTTCGGTGGAATGGATAATGTCATGTGTGACCTCGGTGAGCTACTCAGTAAAATTCAATGGAACCCTTCTTGATTCGTTCTCCCCGTCCAGAGGCCTTCGCCAAGGTGATCCACTATCTCCTTTTCTGTTCTTATTTGTCGCTGATGGCCTTTCTGCTCTCCTGCATCGTGAAGCAATCTAGGCCACTATCACACCGCTCAAAGTATGCCGTCGAGCTCCGGGGATCTCCCACCTGCTATTTGCTGACGACACCTTGATGTTCTTCAAGGCTGAAAGTGAACAGGCAAAAAGGGTAAAACATGTTCTAGAGGTTTATGCTAAAGGTACTGGCCAAGTGATCAATCCTCACAAATGTTCCATGTTGTTCAGTCCTGCTTGTCCAAAAACAGTCCAGCAAAGCATTAAGGGTATACTCCAAGTTACTCAAATGACATTTGAAGCGAAATATCTTGGCCTCCCGACGCCGGAGGGAAGAATGAGCAAAGGGAAACTCAAAAGTTTGCAAGAGAGTTTAGCAAAGAGCTTGATGGAGTGGGGCGATAATCATATGTCCATGGGTGGTAAGGAAATAAAAATTAAAGCAGTTGCCCAAGCTCTCCCAGTTTATATCATGAGTGTGTTCAAGGTACCAGCTGGCCTCTGTGAAGAACTTACGAGGATGATTCGCCGCTACTGGTGGGGTGCAGAAAAAGGCAAGCAAAAAACTCATTGGGTAAGTTGGGACAGTATGCTGTGACCCAAGGGAAGAGGGGGAATGGGATTTAAAGATCTAAGGTTGTTCAATCAAGCCTTGCTAGCACGTCAAGCATGGCGTTTAATACAATTCCCAGAGAGCCTATGTGCACAGGTCCTACGGGCCAAGTACTATCCGTCCGGCTCCATCACGGATACAGTCTTCACAGGTAATGGATCGTCGACGTGGTGTGCCATTGAATATGGGCTCGAGCTAGTTAAGTAGGGATGTATTTGGCGTGTTGGCAACGGAGCAGAGATACGCATCTGGCGAGATCCTTGGATCCCAAGGGGCCCTTCGTTTAGGTCGATCACACCAAAACGTCGATGCAGATTAAAATGGGTGGCAGATCTCCTCAATGTTGATGGCTCTTGGAATAGAGCACTTGTCCGGCAACATTTTCTCCCAGCGGATGTCACGGAAATCCTGAAAATTAAACCCTCTCGCCACTTGGAAGCGGAATCTATTGCTTGACAACCGGATAAGCAAGGTCGGTTCTCGGTGAGGTCTGCTTACAATATGGCTCGCGATCTGATCATGGCTCAACAAGGAATTGGGGAGTCAAGTGCTAGAACAGATGGATCAAGACCTACGTGGAAGCTGCTATGGAAACTAGTATAATGCCCGTGCGTTGCCACGGGCTTTCTAATATTTTTGTTGGTTGCATATTGAAACATGATGCCCTTCGAATTTCACATGTGTAGAAAAGATTTCCAGTGACAGTCGACAAATATACTTGATGCAATGTATTTCCATTTTCCCACTTCACTTGCATCTCCATTATTTCTTTTTAGTTGCAATGTATTAAAAAATGTAATTTGGCAACATATACATGAAGAGCATAAAATCATAAACTTCCTCCGTTCTTAAATATAATTTTTTTTAGAGATTCCAATACGGACTATTTGCGGAGCATAATGAGTGAATCTACACTTTAAAATATGTCTATATACATCCGTATGTAGTTCGTATAGAAATATCTATATAGACTTATATTTAGAAACGGCGGGAGTACAAAATAACCCAACACACTCTTGTAACGAATAAATTATTATTATCTAGAATGTAAATATAATGATGATAAAATAATTGCATGTATCTTGATTATGAAAATAAAATAGATAAATATATGTGTCTGTGCTCGTTGGAATATCAGCCAACAGAGAATATAGGTTGTGAAATGCTATTTCAAGTGCGTTATTGAAGTCCCTTGAAAATCTCAGTAATTTCAATATCTCATAGCTTTATTCTCTACCAAATGTGATGTAGAGTGAGTCCAAAATATATACATGGTATGCATGTGTGGAGTGAGTCGCATCCTGCTTTGTAGCAACATAGGACATTCTCTAGATCACTTGTTTGGCTATTATCTTTAGAACAATTTTTGCTATTTCTAGAATATTTGACACTTCTCTCGTGGCATAATAACCACTCCTCTCAGTTCACAAGGGAGAAAGGAAAAGAAGCTAATCTGTTCTAGACAAATAAACAGCCTCCCTCAAAAAGGAAAAGCTACTCCACGCCTCTCACTACACATGCACAACACACATCCCTTATCCCCACCTCACAAGGCACAACTTCAGCAACTCACATGGCATAGTCGCCGCTTTCTCTCCCCGCCACTGCTCCTCTTGTCCCGCCATAGCGTCATCTGCCGGCTCCTCTCCCAGCCTTGGTGTCAGCCATCGCTTCCTCTCCCTGCCACTACGTAGACCACCACCCCCTCTCCTAGTCTGGTTGATTTGTACCCTTGATCCGCGATAGTTGCCGGCCTAATGCTATTGCCTACAGGTAGTGGCTGGTGGACCACGCCCGACCGAGGGAAGCAACAACGGCGCCGTAGGTAACAGGCATACACACAGTCGGTGGCCTTGGTGACCATGTGATGCTGCCCTTGAGCAGCCAGTGATGAGGCGATGGAGGATGTGCTACAAATCGGCATGTCATGCAGGCCCAACCCACATGGCATTGTGGCATACACCACATGGTACGTCCAGAACGCACACATGATGGTCACCGGGCTCGCGTGCTAGCGCGTCCCCCAGGTCACAAGCCGCCACCGAGATGGCCTCTTCCCTAATCCGCGCCCGCAAGTTGAGCCCGCGCTTGTGCCACACACGCCTCCTGCTGCGTCTGCCTCTCCGTCCACACCGGCATCTTCTTCTGCAGGTTCTTTTCGTGCAGCGGCATCCCGTCGTCTCCACCAGAGACAGCACCGAAACTTAGTCCCCCCCCCCGGCCCCGGCGAGCGCGCTGGAGGCCACCAGCACCACGACAGTCGTAGCCTCGTAAGACTGCTTGCATGGTAGGGCTCGATGATTGCAATGGAAGATGGCTAATTGGAAGGCGGGGCGGCGGGGATGATGAAAGGGGATCAGCGGGAACTGCGGTGGATTGGATGAAGATTGATTTGTGAAATCCGCTGGGATTGTGTCGGTCAAGGCAAGGCAAGTTTCGATTCTGTTATGCTTTTGCAAGGAAAGAGTAGGATGGGGAGGGATCGGTTGTCATGTCATGGGAGTGAAATTTGAATGGAAACAAACAGACGGGTGCGGTTTGTTTGGAAAAAATCGGCGAGGAGATCCTTCCCTCGACGATGGAGCACTGCGGGGGAGGAAGCGAACGATACCAACGACAACGTATGAACGTACCATCACAACCACAGACTCCTCCAACAGTTTAGGCCATTTACTGAACCAATCTAACTCACAAACTTGTAGACAGAGACATCAAAGCACTTGTTGAATTCGCGACATCAATTGAACGCGTACGCATCAATTCTTAAAAGAAACTAATAGTTTAAAACTGTATACATTGCGAAAACTAATAACTACTACCTCCGTCTCTATTTACATGGTGCCCTCGGGTTTTGTGTTTGAGCATTGACCAATAATAGATGATTCACATGTCAGAAAATATATATACTGCTGGAAACTATTTTATAATAGAAATTCAATGGTATAATTTTTATGAACTAACCCACGATTAGTTGGTCAAAATTTGAACCCGTAAATATGTGGGGGCATGTAAACATAGGAAAAAAGGAGTAGATTTAATGGTGGAAAAAATTCATGCTTGCAAGTTACTTACTGTCCGTAACCTTCATTGAATCAGGTGAATCTATACTCCAAGCCAAACATAAAATGTTGCATAAAGTAGTGCCACACTAAATACAGCCATGCCATGGCTGAGAAATCAGCTGCACAAACACCAAACTGTTTTGGTAAATTATTCACTATTTCAAATCGTAGAAGGGGGAAACGCATGAAAGACAAACACCATAGATGACAAATAAAACCTGCAACGCTTTCGTTGCAGACCACCAAGCAGCACTTGAAACTAAAATTTGCACATACCGCAATCCACGTCCCAACAAATCTTGCTAGTCTAGTACACAAAAGCTCCAAGAAGAAAGGCATTAACTGTAATATATTCAGAAGTTGTCCTGTGTAGCCGTGAGATTAATGAGACAAGAAATCACGAGTACAGGCGAGGTTTCAGAAAAACAGTACGGAATCACCTTCCTAGGCCTGATGCCTCTAGCTGCAGGTAGTAGTGCGAACGAGATAGATGCCAAGGATGACAAGTGACATCATGCAAGCCATTTTAGAAATTGCTCCATACTTGCATACTACAATATCCTTCAGCACCATCTGTAATGGCATCAGATATCTGAACGGTAGAAGCAATATGACAGATTAAGAACTTGGTAACATTATATGTGGAACCAAGGCCATGTACCTGATTAGTCACACGCCCCTGCCACCTGTCGGATCTACGCGACAGCTCTGCGTACCAGTGAGGATCCGATGATGTCATTGCCTGGCTTCATAGGAGGGATCCTACAGCCACGCTTGCGCCACACCTCATCACAACTGTGTCATGATGTCTTGTCCCCGACGAGGGGGAAATCCGCCAGTCCCGTTTCCTTAGCCATGACCTTCGCTAGTAGAGACCTGACTCTACTAAAATCTCTAATATACGACTTAAAGGCAATACAATCAAACAATAGAAAGGGAAAAAATAAATTGATTATCACCATGGTGAATGACATTATAATTTTCACCCTTGTTTTCCTAGATATCTGCTTAAAGTAAAATGACATTATATACACTTGCATGTATTTTTTTGCTCGTGATCTTTCTATATGCCAGTGTTTTATGCAACTACATATCTAAGGGGAAAGGCATTCCTAGCACCGCGTAGGAATACCATACATTTTGAAGTAGCCACTATTCACTATTGGTTGTTGTAATCTATGTTGCTATGTTAGGTCAGCAGTTATAAACATGGGAATGACAGACTACAAGTTCAGTACAAGGGTGATCTAAATATAGTTATGTTACAGCTTAGTCGCAACTGACTGGGTTAAGCATCTCCGACAGTTCTAGCGCAAGAAGAAAAATACGTACAAGGGCTACAAGGGCAATACAGTTTTCAGAAAATAAACATCGTACTGGCTAAATAAATGGCGATATAGTTTTCAGAAAAGTGAAATATACAAGATTCACCTTATGCTTGGAAAGAGGCTTTCCAATCATCTTTATCGGTCACCAAACACCATCATAAGTCTTGCATTTGAGTGCATATCAATCTTCACCAATGACTACAATGCCACATGATGCTTGTGCTTCTTCTACAGTGGACCATCCGTTCTAAAAAAACATATTTGATTTATCAGTGGAATTGATTTGAACGTGCAAAAGTAATAGTAATAATAAGCATATATGAGTTTCATACTATACTTATTTATTACTACAGGGAGAGGTAGCACTGCAGTGTTTTTAAGATATGCACAAATTTAGGAGCTTGGAGCTGATTCAGTTCAACCAAATTGCCATTTCCCAGTTCTCATCTGGACAGACTGCAAAAAGAAAAACTAGGCAATAGAGGCTAGAGAACATACACCTGGTTCATGTAATTCACAGGAAGTGCTCAGCGATGCAATACCAAAATTTAATCTAATGAACGCACTTATCTTCGAACCTGATAAGGACAAGAATAGGCGCCCAAGACATACATATATATACATCAAACTTTCATTGCTTAGATAGATCTATCAAAAACAACAACCTCATACCAGCAAATTCGAAGAGAATTTTCTTCAAACAGGTTGTGGGCAATGTGAGTAAATATACTCCACTATATCTACTGAAATCCAAATGTACAGCTTGGCTGGTGAGCTTACATAACAGGTACGAGCTTCTGATAGAAAGTAGAAATCAAGGATTCTGAGTCTTTTTCCATTTGCCAACACAAACAATCTAAAAAAATTAACAAGAAAAAATGCAAAGAGGAAAAAGAGGGCACCAAAATTTGAAGGATTAATGGATTGTGTGCCCAGCCACAAACATCCACGCAAATGAGCTGCCTCAAAGCCTTGTAGACTCATATGGTCATGCCATCACGATTGGAACAGCGATGCGTCCGAGGAAACACCAGCCGGCGAGCCTGCTAACCCTCGTCGATCCATCTGCATCAGCACCGCGATCGGACCAAGGAGCCGCCGCGCCTGGCAGGGAAGGCCACGCCGATGCCATGGTAGGGATGGCTGTGCCTGACTTCTACACAAATCACTTATTATATTATTTGACTCTGACTTCTATAACCTGTATGAATCCGCTTTAAAATCCTTTCTAAATTGGACAGACTTACACCAGAATGAGCTATACAAATGTTGTGATGAATGTGCTATTAGTGATACTTGGTAGGAGGCATCATTAGTCGAAAGACATGAAAGTGTCACATGTATACTAACAGATATGGTGTACATTTCCTTGTTTGAATATTCCTGCTCCACTCTAAATATGCTTGAATGAATTATGCGGCAAGCTACTAAAGGAAAACAATAATGATCTCCTTGGGCTTACTCTCCTTGAGCCATTGATTTCTCATTTTGTCAAAAAGCATCTTGATCTAATCCCACTTCCCTAAGCGCATATAACGATTCTGGTCTATTTTTTACTCTAGCCCATTTATGAACTACACCAAAGATGTGGAATAGAACCTTTAGTCTGCCAATCCATGAATGATGTGTGTAGAAAGGGTGGTGCACTGGCTTTGTGCAAAAAACTTTCGTTCACAATTTACTAAAATCTAAATGAGTAAATCAAATCATGTACCACAGATTCTTTAGTTTTTGAAACTTCCTATACAAAATTAGATCGATGGATATCATAATTCAGTATACTTCTATGGATTGCAGACCACAAAGTTGCTACCTTATAATCAGAGTATCATAATCACAAAAGTATATGAGGAGGAATGTAAAGAAGACATAATTGTTTATTGTTCATCGGCGTATAAAGGATTTGCGTGTATCAATAGAAACTGTCGTGAATGTAAATATGGCAGGGAGGTTGGACTCCGTCCAAAAAAGTTCATCTAAAAAATGGAGAGAAGACTTTTAAGCCATGGACACTCATAGGTGTATGTGGCAGTATAGCTAAGTGTCCGTGCGTTCAAGAATAGATATTTCAGAAAGTCTATAAAACATGTGTGCTAGACTGGAATAACGAATTGAAATTGTAGTCGTCAAGACTAAGCTGCAATGATTTTTCTTGTGAAGTTGTCTACAACCTTTTGTATCACAGAACAAAACCTAATGGACTCGCTCATCATTGGTTTTATAAGAGAAAAAATGTACTTCAGATAGTTCCACACTGTTGCACAGAGTTATCTAAATGCGGTATATCAGCTCTGCTTGATCTCTGTAGGAAATATACCATAATATATTTTCTATAATTATATTATGACATCTCTAAGTTGTTCAACAGTATAATTAAAATCAAAATTAACAAATGAGTCGTTGAACAATCTCAATGTAGCAGGTTCAATTAAGCCACTCCTTACCTCGCCATGAAGTAGTCATGTTTTCCTTTCCTCTTTGAAGTGCCAGAGTTGCAGCCTCGATTCTACCGCATGGGCCGTTGTTGAACTGAATAGTCAGTTAGCAAGTAAAGAAACCTTAGATGCACAGCCTTAGTAGAAGAACAACAAGTCATCATCTAGAAAGGAATGGCAGGTTAACATCTAAAGAAAGGACAGACATGAACATCAAGCTCTAGTCAGGTTAACAAAATCACAAACTTTTGTGTAGATTTCATAGCAATTATGAGCTCAGAACTTCCATGGGTTCAACCAGTACCACCGGCGCACCTGCACCCTCGCACAAACTCTCCTTCTACCCCCTATAAAATCTGTAAAAGAACAAATACTAACATTAGAACATGAAAATGCAGAAACTTACAAGATTCACAAGAAATAGCTTACTTACTACCTATTGCAAAATCGCTTCCCGACCCTAGTGCAAGAGAAACGCCCCAGCCACACGCCCCCATGTTCCTCCTTGCTGCCCTCCTCTTCTCTGCTCAAAGTAATTACTTTTCATTGGTACAATTTAGAGTTGGGGGGAAATAAGCATTACTCAAAGTGATTCTTTAGGGAACTCCAAAGAGATGAAAATCAGTGCAAGAAGATGCATAGTCCTAAATCAAACTATAAATTATGTTGATGTTCATTGATCAAACCTTACCATCAATCCAGCTATTGCAATCCACGTACAATATAGATCCTACACCGCCCACAATTTCCTTCGCAACCACAAAATGCAGTCCAAAATTCTCACCAAGACACGCACAGCTTGATTTAGACCTCACCGGCTCATGCATCGACGAGGCGGCGTGCTCCATCTCGTGTAGACATCACATTATGAGATGCTAAGAGTTAGTCTAGTCAGAGTTTGGAGTATCACGTCTCCAGTCAGAGTTTGGAGTATCACGTCACTCGTGTGCTCCACCTACTTGCTCCTCAAAAAAACACTGTACACAAAGATTGTAAGAACCACATCAATTTTGGTATTGATTTGTCCACGTTCAAAGGACTTCTACCACCAGATCCAAACTTCTCGCTTCACACATTAGGCTGCACTGCAGAATTTGAAAAGTAACTGAAATTGGGCATTTATTTATGCTAATTAACTCGCAAGATGGATGGACGCAGTTGTTCACGTACCTGATCTGGCAGCCGGCAGCTTCCGCGGAGCTGATAATTTGCGTTTTGAGGTGCCATGTGACGTCAACGGCGGAGGGGTCGTGGCCGTACCTGCCGTCGATGGTGAAACGGAGGTTGGGGCTGACAGAGCCCAAGAAGTCGCAGAAGAAGGCCACAACCAGATCCTACCCTATCATGAATCGCGCTGCCGGGGAAAACGCAAATTATCAGCTCCTCTTACACGCAGTACCTCGGCTTAGTCCGCTCCCGCCGCCGGCCTCCACAGCGCCTTCCGCCGACCGCCAATGCCCGCCCCCGGCGCCCATCACCCCATTGTCTTTTCGCTGCAGCTGCATGAGCACGAACACACAGGGCGGCCAGCCATAGAACAACATCATCGGTACGGGCCGTCCACAAGCACACGGGGCCGACGGCGGGTAATAGCAGCACCTGCAACATGACGGAGCGGCGGCGTCTCGCTGGTAACCCTAACCCTAGCTCGCCGGCCCAGGCAAATTGGGTGAGCCAGAGAAAGAGGACTGACCTAGCCGTCGCCTCCGCCGAGGACCACGGGGAATCGCTGGGAGGAGCCGCCCTCGTCTTCCGTCGAGCACCAGCAGAGACATAGGGGAGGCGGGTTTCGACTTTCGATCCAGATGGATGGGCGAAGAGGAGAGCGAGAGGGATCTGTAGAGAGGCACGGGATCTCGGCGGCGGCGAAGGGCGACTCCTCTCGGATATCGATGCCGCCTCCTCGATAGCCTCTCGGCGGCGGAGCGGGAGGCGGGGCGGCGGCGGTGGAGTGGGAGAAAGAGGGAAAGAGAGAGGTCGCAGCGGGAGGGGGTGGATCGAGAGGAGGGGTCGCAGCGGGAGGGAGAGAGAGAGGGAGCGATCGTTGGGTTTTTTTGGCACCGTTTTTTCGCAGAAGAATAGCGAGTTAACGGAGGTGGGAGGATGATGAAAATAAAATGGAGATGGGAGGATGACGAAAAAAAACCAACGAAAATAAACCGCGCGGACTATTCATGAAGTCGTCCATTAGAAGTAGAGATGTGGGGCTCCAGCGAAGGTTCGCGTCTTCGCCTGGAAAACTGCTCGGGAGGCACTGGCTACTAGGGCGAGCAAGAAGCGGCGATACATGGAGCTGGATGGTATTTGTACGATCTGCGGGCAAGAGGAAGAAACGGCTCATCATGCTCTAGTCCGATGCCCTCATGCTCAGAACTTGTGGGACGCAATGCGAAGGGTCTGGGATTTACCACCTATTGAATCTCTCAGAAATACACAGCCAGACTGGTTGTTAATGCTGCTACAGGAGCTGAACGACACACAACGCATGCTTGTACTCATGGTGCTATGGCGCGTGTGGCATGTACACAATGAGCTTACCCATGAGAAGCCAATGATCCCCGTTGAAGTGTCTAAACGTTTTTTGTGCAGCTATGCGGAATCACTACTCATGATCAGTCAGTATCCGCACGCAGATATCATCAAGGGGAAGCTACCAAATATATTGGAAGGGGCAGTACTGCATAGCACCAGCAGCGAGCCAAGACGTCCGGTCACGGCATCATGGGAACCTCCGCCAGAAAATCATGTCAAGCTAAACTTTGATGGATCGTATGTCGCTGCCGGCGGATCCGCAGGAGCGGGCATGGTCCTGCGTGACCATACTGGCCAGGTGATCTATACCGCTTGTAGATGGCTCTTAAACTGCCATGGGCCGCTCGAGGCTGAGCTCGCTGCATGTGAGGAGGGACTCAAGCTGGCGTTGCATTGGTCCCAGAAGCCGCTACTAGTGGAGACGGACTGTGCTGAAATTTTGTCTCTGATCAATGCTCGCCCACCAGATCGATCGAGAAACATGTACCAAGTGGCTGAAATCTCAGACCTACTGAAGGAGAGGCAAGCTCAAATCAAGAAGATTAGTCGGACGCAGAACATGGTTGCGCATGCTATGGCATCCATTGGACGAGCACAAGAACGAACGGCATGTTGGTTAGCAAATGTTCCTCCGGAGATTAGCATTATCATTGTGAATGACTGTAAAAACATTATCAATTAAGTAATGAAATGCTTTCCTCCGCAAAAAAAAGGAAAGGGACAGACGCTGGTATTTTGCATAGAATTTTTTTATCTTTTCATTCAGTCATGTATGGTCGGTGCTTACGTGCCTTGTAACTTGATCTTTATTCTATATAAATGAGACACGTATTACCATGTAAAAAAAAGGCACAAATGAAGAAAACCTAGATCCGTCAAATACTTCTCAGTGTATACTGCTTTCCATTTCGTAAACGACTTCCGTCCGAAACGAGGACCGGTGACGTATTTTAAACCCAGCAGGACCGTAAGATCATCAACGTGCGGCTTAGATAAACCTGTACACATCGCGAAACGCAAAAATGCGTCGATTACCGCGTGCGGCGTCAGTCCGAGTCTCAGGGCCAGTGTGTCAGATCGTGGCGGCCGCGAGTCGCGCCCCCTCGCCCCTTCCGCCCCACCTCGCCGATCCCGGCCGGAGCCCGCGACCCCGTCGCCATGGCGGTGCGCGCGACGGTCTCCCGCTTCCCCGTGACGCAGGGGGCGCTGGACGAGTGCGGCATCCAGTGGGGCATCTCCGTGACGCCCTTCACCGCCGCCGACGAGACCGGCCAGCCGCCCGCCACCGCCGGCCGCGGCGACCGCCTCCCGCGCTGCGAGCGCTGCTGGGCCTACTTCAACACCTACTGCGACGTGGAGCGCTGGGGCTGGGCCTGCGCGCTCTGCAGCACCCTCAACGGCTTCGACGACGACGCCCTCCACCGCTTCCAGCGCCCGGAAGCCTGCCCCGAGCTCAACGCCTCCTTCATCGACTTCGAGATGCCAGGTAGTTGCGCCTGCCTCCCTTTCTGTTTGCGCGCGAGCGACTGTGCCTTCTGGAGCTTTGTGATTTTGAGTTGGTTTCTCATGGCCTTCAATGTACAAGTGTGACCCCATGTATTGTGTTTGTGCAGTGGATGTGGCGGATGGTGCAGGTGACGGTGTGCTGGCACGGCCTGTCTATGTGGCGGCGGTGGATCTCGCTTGTAAGTCAAATTATGCTGCTTAATGCCTCGCGATCATGAAATTCTGTATTGCTGGAAGTTAATTTTACCAGCGAGTTTCATCTCGTATGGCGTTACCCAAGTAAGTCACCTAGAAGAGAACCATATAACCTAGAATAATTAGAGTGAACGCGTATAGCTCAATTTCAGTTGGATCGAATTTGCGTTTACTAGTCTTCATGTTCCGCGATCAAATTTCAGTTGGATCCTCAAATAGTCTGTCATGGTTGTGCTATGCTTTATATGATTATCATAAGCATTGATTATTGCTCTGTTTCAATGTCTTCAGGTTCTGAAGAGTTCCTGGAACTCATCAAGAGTGCGCTTCTGGCAGCGCTAGAAGGTTAACATGCGTAATTTGCTGATTTTTGGTTGCTCAAACAACGCTGTATCGTTAGTGAGTCAAGTTTCCCCTTTTTTCTCAATTGGGTTTTCTCTGTGCAACAGCTCTGATTCCAGGCTCCCTGTTTGGGCTTATGACATTCAGCCACAAGATTGGGTTGTATGATGTACAAGGTCCAGTCCCTGTTGTGAAAAATGTTTTCATCCCTCCAGACTCAGAAGAAGATGGGCTGGCTGTCGCCCTTGAAGATGCCATGCCCCTACTTTCCTTTTTGGCCCCTGTATGTTACAGAACTATATGGAGTGTTACAGATTGGTTTAGTCAGTCTCAGGATAGACTTTAACTGTAAGTGAACCTATGAGCAGGTTGATACATGCAAGGACCAAATTGCCGCTGCCCTGGACACACTGCGGCCTACATCTTCATGGGAGAGAGGCGCTGCTTCTGGGCAGGAAGCAGATACAGTTTTGCTTGGCGGGCGGGGTTTTGGAACAGCCATGTCTTCTCTAATTGACTACTTGAGTTCAGAGTATGGTTCTACTTTTGCTTTGGGTAAGTTAGCACTTCCATTTCTGCAATTTTTAAAATGCTTCTTGTCAGGTAGGCAATTATGTTTGTAAAGATATTTGTATTTTGCAAAGAGTTTTTGTACTTGCTGTTTGTGTGCCTAAGTACCAACTGTTTCTTCTTAATTCAAGAACAGCTAGGGTATTTGCTTTTCTTTCTGGTGCTCCTGATTATGGAGATGGTCAACTAGACACTAGGAGATATGGTGAGCAATATGCTAGCAAAGGGGAAGATGCTGACCTCGCGTTGCTCCCTGAGCAGATACCTTTCTATAGAGATCTAGTAAGCTTCTGTTGATTTTCTAGAGAAAAATAGTTACATTTGCTTGACCGTGTCTATCCTTTAGTGAGCTCAGTGAAATTTTGAAACAGGCAGCTGTTGCTGTTCAAGCAGGAGTATGTGTAGACATATTTGCTGTAACTGATGAATACACCGATTTGGCTTCGTTGAAGTTCTTAAGTATCGAAAGTGGTGGCTCATTATTTCTCTATGCAAATGCGGATGATTCAACACTTCCCCAGGACATGTGAGCTTGATCCTATGATTATCCTCTGTATTTTATTTTTGAAATTCCACTGCCTAGGTTCCTGATAACTCGATAAGATGTGAATGGTCTTTTCCTCATTGCCTTGCCTTTTCTTCCAAACAGATATCGCCTGTTGAGTCGACCCTATGCATTTGGTTGTGTTCTCAGGCTGAGAACATCGCCTGATTTTGAGCCTGGCCACTCTGTAAGCATTCAAGCTACCTGTCTTCACGTTATCTGTAGGATTAAATCCCATGTGTGTCACTGCAAAGTTTTGTAACCCACGTTGGGTGCCACTGACCTGTTAGGTCTGGACCCACATGTCATTGATGCAATGAGTGGCATAACAGTTACAAAACTTTGCAGTGACAGATAAGGATTTGACCCTTAACTATATTGTACTGTTTAATTTTCAATGTATCCATCTTTTTGCAGTATGGCCATTTCTTCCCTGATCCTCAATATGAAAATGTGCAACATATTATCTGCTGTGATTCTTTTGCTACATATGCCTATGACTTTGACTTTACCCATGCTGATGGCTTCTCCAGGTATCTTCACCATTTTGTGTATCAATTCATGTTGATAATGAATGTGTTGAATTGTAATCCATGCCAAGCGTATGTGGTGTGCAGATATAAGATACTATCTGATATGCCTATGCTATGGGTGAAAAAGTTCTGATATGATATGATTTACGTAAATTAGATTTATTCAGCGTAGTTTCTGCTGTTCTGTGTTAGAGAAATTCCCACAATTAAATCCTTTTGCTTGCAGTTTTTTTTTCTAGTAATCAAGGTGGACACAAACAGAGTAAGTGCAAAGCAAAGTCTTGTCTAACTGCTCAAACCCTTATCTCATGACAGCCATGTGAAATGTAGTAGGTTGCCGATTATAATGTACATGGATGGGTAACTCAACATTCTATGGGCAAATCATTTCCATTACATGATCATATATAGAGTATCTAAGAGAGCTTTTGTGCTGTAAAAGCATAACTATTTTTGCTCCGAAGAAACTTATTTTTTGGTGGATCCTATTCATTTATTGTGCAAGTCTGACACTTCTCACCAGAATCAGTTAATGTGATTTTCGATATTTATAGGCACACAGAACCTGCTGTTGTACAGATCGCTTTTCAGTACAGTGTCATTGAGCCTGTGGAGGTGGCATCAGGGAATGGCCCACAATCATATCCAAGGTACGAGATACCTGAATTATTTAATTTCCCAGACATCCTTCTTAGTTTTCAAGCGTTAACTAGCTTTTGGATGCCTCACCTCCTGTGATGTTAATATTTTTGGTTTATGTCAGCTATTGCTTGTGCTTGCATTTGTTATTCATGTTATAATCTCTTCATTCCATTTTTCATTTTTCACTTTGTTTGCTAGTGTCCATGTAGCCAACTGAAACATGTACTGTCCAAAAACTTACTTTTGTTGTTTGTAATGCTACATCTCCGCGGCTACAGGTTTTGTCTCAAGAGACGGTTGAGAATAAGGACATTGCAGTATCGGCCGGCTAATAATATCAATGAAATATATGACAGTGTCGATCAAGAGGCTGTCCTACATATCCTTGTTCATAAGGTATTCATGTTTAGTTCGTTTAATCATGCACATGTAGATATTCAGCAGCTTGAGATAGGAAAGATCGTTGACAGATAAATGTAGGAGGTGATTAGTTGTAAGATATACCGTTAACATTAGAAATGGTTTGGCCATTGGGTTAATTCTGTGTGGATTTCGACTAGCGAAGATTCTTCTAGCCGATCCTTTTTTTTTGCAGGAAAGATGTTCTGCCTTTTCGTTAATGCACACCCTAGGAAGTTATTGCTTTTAAGAGGTGCACATGGATACTATTTTTGTCATCCTAACTTGATTCTCCTCTGAAACGCTGCCATCAGGTTATTCTAGTTTCACTGGAAAATGGGGTTAGAGAAGGCAGAAATTCGGTGCATGATTGGCTGGCTATCCTTATAACTCGGTATAATGATGCGTTGAGATCTGATCCACGAACACCAGAATCGCACATTGATATAGACTTCTCACAATGCCCCCATCTGCAAATGATACCTCAGTTTGTGTTTGGATTGTTGAGGAGCCCTCTTCTTCGCTTGCATGAAGAAGGCATCCACCCAGATTACAGGATATATCTTCAGTGCCTTTTCAGGTACGTAATTTTTTCGTTTTGTAATGCGGTTCACAAAGCCTGGTGCCTGTATGTCTCGGAGAATGTCCAAAAACTTGTTTCTGCTGCTGTAACTGATATGGCAACAAAATTTAATACTTTGTTGCTGCTGGAGTGATATCTCATGCATTTTTGTGAATCAATGCGAATTAATTTTCTCACTTGAAAGTTTGTAAGTCCCCTCTGAACTATTCTTGCAGCTCACTGGAGCCATCTTCTCTAGCCAAAGCTATATATCCACTTTTAATTTCGTACTCCTCACCTAACAAGCAAGCATTCCCACGGCACACTCTGAGCCGTGCTGCTCTGACGATGAGTGAGAGCCCGATATTTCTTCTGGATGCGTTTACCAACCTTGTTGTTTACTATTCATTGACTGCTGATCCTTCACTTCCTTTTCCTCCACCCCATGACTGTAAGTATCACCCTTTTACAATACGTTGGGCATGTTGTTTGTTTTTTTGCCTGTCTCGGCGCTTAATTTGTTGGCAACTAAAAATATCGTGCAGGTCTTTTGAGAACAACGATTAATGCGTTGAAGCAGGACAGGTGTATCACACCAAAGCTTATGATTGTGCGTGGAGGACAAGATGATTCATCGTTGTTTGAGAACTATCTTATTGAAGAGCAAGATGTTGATGGTTCGGGGTATGCAAGTGGTAATGGTTTTATATCATTCCGTGAGGGTATCAGGAATGAAGTAGCAGAGATCCTCAAGGAAGAAAGTGGCAGCTAGGTCCTGACCGCTATGGGCTTGTGGTTCCAAAGATGGTGTAGATTGTGTCAACAGCTCTTTCTTTAACATTATGGCGTAGACTATTTAACTTTACTCGTCTAAAATTGATAGAGATATAGTCATGGAGTAATAAAGGGCGAAGGTGTATTTGAATATTACAAGTAACTGCTTGTGACAATAGCTCAATGTTGTAGGGTGGTCTGTCAGAGAAAAACCTTCTGTTCTTCTATGTACTGTACATCTGACATCCGTTACTTTTCACCTTATCCTGATAGTAGCAAAGATACTCATGAAAAGGATAGAACATGAGTTCCAGAGGTATACAATATACAGCTGGGGCTTGGCCCAGAATTTTATCTCATCTACTCCCTCCGTTCTTAAATATAAGTCTTTTTAGAGATTTCAATATGTACTATATACAGATGTATATAGACGTAGTTTAGTTTAGAGTGTAGATTTACTCATTTTGCTCCGTATGCAGTCCATATTGCAATCTCTAAAAAGACTTATATTTAGGAACGGAGGGAAGGAGTATGTAGCAGTGCGAGTGAATGCAATTTCTAGGGAGATTCTGATATGGGCGTATGCCAGGGAAATGGATTCTTCTCAACATAGATTCTTGAGACGATGGTAGAGCGGGGCAGCTTTGCAATTGATTCTTGACGCCGCAAAAAATCTTGTCTTTTATTCCTTTTTGATACGTTATGAAACAGTGGCAAAGAAAAATACAGATGGGTCTTTCCAAAGGCCCGGCGAAAACAGGGGAGAGGGGCTATTCCCTGATGCCACCAGCATCAACGCTTTTTGCTGGCGAGGAAAGCTGCTGCAACGGCGACCGCAACCCCTCCTGCAACCATCAGCGTCAACACGAGATCGCTCCTCCTGACGTTGAGCTTGAGCCTCCCTGCAGCCACCTTTCAGAAACGAATGCCATTTCAATCTTCAGAATGCAAACTGCATTTTTTTTCATATTTTGATGAGAAATGCAAGGTTGATGTTATTTGTGCAAGCCTGACGCGAACCTTTTGGTCACATTGCTGTCCTCGCGCGTTCACGACGCCGCCGGTGGCGCCGTCGACGGCAGCGGGCTCTTCAGTAGGGTCCCTTCCGTCCGGCCCGCCGACGGTTACTGCGATGTGCTCTACCGGCACGTCATCGTCGCTGCTGCTGCTGCTGCTGGAGCTACTACAGCTACTGCTGCCGGCGTTGCTCCTCCTGCTGGCCTCCGGAGCTGTTCTTTCCTCCTCCGGTGATCCTGCCATTATCTCTCGCGTTACTCAGCGAGGTCTGCCGTGCGGTGGCTGGGAAATGCCGTGCCGTGCCGTGCGTCGATCAACAGGCGATCCTTCCCCGCTATGCCTGAGAACGGAGGGACGGGAAGAGGGAGAGGAGAGGAGGGAGCGTAGGCTGCGGCTGCATTCCAGGAGGCGACCGGCCTTCCGGTTTCGGCTCAGCATGCACTGTCCCAACGGTTGAATAAAACCAAAATCACGCGAATCGTCCACACCACAAATACTTACAGAAACACACCAGTTCAGACTTCAGAACACAATGGCAACATAGACCTATATCTTGTTCAACAAATAATAATCATAGGCCACCACTCGGCACACCATAGCAAATACGAAAATAAATAAATAAACTGTGATACATATAACTCAGGAGAACGAAAAAGTTCAGACGGGTGCTGTAGACACTACTTGTTGCTTCAAAAAAAAAAAAACAATGCAGAAACTAATCAAGGGCTGGTGCAGCGCCGGCCAGCCGGGACAGCTTCGAAGAGGAGATCAACTACGATCGCTCGATCAGAACATCACCACGGCGGCAGCGCCCACGAGCACGGCCGGCCAAGACAACGGCGAGAAGGCCGCGGCGGCACTCTTGCTCTCCACGGCGGGCGACGGGGCGGGCGAGCTCGTGGCCGGCGCCGGCGTGCCGGGAGACGGGCTCGCCGCCGCGTGACCCGTAGGGGACGGAGCCGGGGCGGGCCCGGAGGAGGATGGAGGAACGGCAGGGGGCGGAGGCGCGTGCCGGTGGTGCCCGTGGTTCGCCCAGCGCGCGTCGGTCGCCGCTCTCACCGCCGGCACGGCCAGCGCCGCGACGACCACCAGCATGGACAGGAAGGCCATGCGGGTTCCGGGCAAAGCCATGCGTTCGAGAGAGCTTCGGCGCAGGAATTCTACTCCGCGAGGATCGTGATCGAAAATGCGGCAGTGTACGCACGTACGAGTAAGACTGGAGGCCGACGGGCGAGCAATGCACACACTGGCACAGATCATGGGAGCATACATATCCGTCAGCCGTATATATAGGAGGTTTCGGGCGTGGGGAGGCGCGTCTGATGGCGGTGCAAATGCGGAAGGTGTTAACGGGTCAGTTATGGGCGGAAAATCCTGCTCGCGTTTATTCGCGCAGCGTGAAGCCGACGATAGAAAACTTATCAACACTTGCCTGAATTGCCTGCAAAGAGTTTAATGGTTGCCGAATGGTGGTGTGCTGTGCTGGAAACTTTATTTCCTGATTGTAGATTGAGCTATTTTTGGACGTGATCATTGATCAACATACATATCTTGGTTTAGCATTTCACAACGTCGGGCGAACGATGATGAACGGTGGTGGGCTTGCAAGATGTATGTTCTCCTGCACAGGTAATAGTTTGAAACTGTTTCTCAAAAGAAAAGGCAATAGTTTGAAACCGAAGGTTCAATGCAAAAAAAAAAAAAACGTTCTCTTGCAGAGATGATAGTTTAGTTTAAAACCGAAGTTTAATAAGTACAAAAAATATGACAGCTGTGGGATTTGAACCCACGCCCTTTCGGACCAGAGCCTAAATCTGGCGCCTTAGACCACTCGGCCAAACTGTCGTTGATGCTAATGTAGCCGTCTCTCTTTAATTTATTATGCATAGTTAAACGCTTCCGTTGAAGAGAAGCCCGCGTTTTTGTCTGGCTGAGCTTCTTGATGAAATAATTGGTGCAAGTTTTCCAATGCATGATTCGGATTGCTCAAGGGATCAGGCATGCCTGCTTCAAGATAAACATAAATGTTACTATCAACTAACTAAATCATAACTGCTGCAGCTTAGAATCAAAATGGGGATTCAAGTGTGACTAGGTTTCCTTCTTAGGGCTGCCACCGTTGCCGGTTTCCCCTCACTTCTAGGTGCTTTCCCGCATTGACGAGGTGGGGGGAACCCTGGTTTGGGTTGTCTGTACAACTCTGATCGACCTATCTTTAATTAGGTAAATCTAAGTGTATGGCTGACAGTGGTGAGGTGATGGGCGGCTAGGAATAAGTTCTCCACGCCATGTCCTCGTTCCAATGATGTTGTTTAGCATCGGTGGAGGGCGTGTGAAGCTTCAGTGATGGCGAGATCTTGTGCCTCGTTTTGGTCTTCATTGTTTTCTATGTGACCGACGACGCCCTAGGGACAGAATGATGTCACATCATGTTTCTTTCTTCGGTTCCTTCTCCGCCCGATGGAGCTCAATCATATGGTGCTCCGGAGGCGATCTAGCGATGTTTGTCTCCCCTTTATCCGTCTAGCAGAAGTTGGGACTATTTTCTGGCCCTCCTAGTTGCCCACTCAGCATGTGTCAACATGATTGTTCTGCTAAGACGGAGACCCAGAAACGGGTGCGAGCTTTACTTATTGCACGCTATTGATGGATGCAGAAAAAAGACGGTGCTGATTTCTTCAAGGGCTTGCATGTAGTTTATTATCCTTGTAAGGAAGTTCTTATAAGGGCTGATTTTATCTAGTATACGTCCTTCATCCTATTTGAAGAAGGAAAAAAGCTTAGAATCAATAGCAAAGACATTTGAATCAATGTGAACGAATCGTGATAGCTTGCTTTGCCTTTTGTTTTAATACTAATAATATAATGTTCCATTTTCTAAAATGAAGATAACTCAACCCCTGCATTTTGATGCACACATCCATATTTTACTAATTATTGAAAACACTGTCAAACATTGATGCCAAACAAGTCGGCTTACAAGGAAAGAAAGAAAATTCAGGACATCCATATAGGAGATGCTTCCCGATAGCATCTTCGAAGTCCTACCGCAAGCCTTGTGATTGTGGACCATAATCCACTAAGTGACATATGAGTTAACAAAAAGTGTAATGCTCCAAGACCATGCCTTCAAGAAGAAATTACCGCTGGTATGGTGATGTTGGCCGATCTAACCGTAAGTCAAACCTGGAGCTATCACCCTTGAAGTACAATTTCAAACCAATACACTAAACAAGGAAACGATGCACAAACGTTGATGGTGCCAGATCTAGTTAAAAGGCTAAGTCATGGGAACACAACCCAGATGTCAACCACCAATGTTTGCTATCCCATCTCTCTACTAGATTGTTGATTGATGAGGAATACACTGGAAAAGAAAACGCCATCTCACCACTTTGGTTGTTGTCGAAGCACCTTAATTTTCGATGGTTGTTGTGTGCGCTGCAACAACGTCTAGCGGCCTCCGCCACTAGATACGCCATTCAGACACCATAACTCGCTTGGTCCCAGATCGGGCCCACGGGCGAGCCACACAAGCACCGCTCATCGGCCTCTAGAGCCGTGCTCCCCGCACTGGCCGACGTGCAGCCTCTTGAGGGCCGCCACACTGCTTTCACACCACAAGGGCCGGATCAACTTCTTCAAGGGTAGCGTAGGATAGATCCAACCGGATCCCTAAACAAGCCGCCAAAGACGGCGACTTGCTGATACGTCTCCGTCGTATCTAGTTTTCCAAACACTTTTGCCCTTGTTTTGGACTCTAACTTGCATGATTTGAATGGAACTAACCCGGACTGACGCTGTTTTCAGCAGACTTTCCATGGTGTTATTTATGTGCAGAAACAAACGTTCTCGGAATGACCTGAAACTCCACGGAACTTATTTTTGGAAAATAATAAAAATACTGGAAGAAGAATCCACGTCAGGGGGGCCTCCACCTGTCCACGAGGGTGGGGGGCGCGCCCCCTGCCTCGTGGCCCCCTGACGCTCCACCGACCACAACTCCAACTCCATATATTCGTGTTCGGGGAGAAAAAAAATCAGAGAGAAAGATTCATCGCGTTTTACGATACGGAGCCGCCGCCAAGCCCTAAAACCTCTCGGGAGGGCTGATCTGGAGTCCGTTCGGGGCTCCGGAGACGGGAATCCGTCGCCGTCGTCATCATCAACCATCCTCCATCACCAATTTCATGATGCTCACCGCCGTGCGTGAGTAATTCCATCGTAGGCTTGCTGGACGGTGATGGGTTGGATGAGATTTATCATGTAATCGAGTTAGTTTTGTTAGGGTTTGATCCCTAGTATCCACTATGTTCTGAGATTGATGTTGCTATGACTTTGCTATGCTTAATGCTTGTCACTAGGGCCCGAGTGCCATGATTTCAGATCTGAACCTATTATGTTTTCATGAATATATGTGAGTACTTGATCCTATCTTGCAAGTCTATAGTCACCTACTATGTGTTATGATCCGGCAACCCCGAAGTGACAATAATCGGGACCACTCCCGGTGATGACCTTAGTTTGAGGAGTTCATGTATTCACTATGTGTTAATGCTTTGGTCCGGTACTCTATTAAAAGGAGGCCTTAATATCCCTTAGTTTCCGATAGGACCCCGCTGCCACGGGAGGGTAGGACAAAAGATGTCATGCAAGTTCTTTTCCATAAGCACATATGACTATATTCGGAATACATGCCTACATTACATTGATGAATTGGAGCTAGTTCTGTGTCACCCTATGTTATGACTGTTACAGGATGAACCGCATCCGGCATAATTCTCTATCACCGATCCAATGCCTACGAGCTTTTCACATATTGTTCTTCGCTTATTTACTTTACCGTTGCTACTGTTACAATCACTACAAAAGCCAAAAATATTACTTTTGCTATCGTTACCGTTACTTCCATACTACTTTGCTACTAAATACTTTGCTGCAGATATTAAGTTATCCAGGTGTGATTGAATTGACAACTCAACTGCTAATACTTGAGAATATTCTTTGGCTCCCCTTGTGTCGAATCAATAAATTTGGGTTGAATACTCTACCCTCGAAAACTGTTGCGATCCCCTATACTTGTGGGTTATCAAGACTATTTTCTGGCGCCGTTGTCGGGGAGCATAGCTCTATTCTTTGAGTCACTTGGGATTTATATCTGCTGGTCACTATGAAGAACTTGAAAGACGCAAAAACAAAAATTTATCCCTCAACTACGAGGGGAGGTAAGGAACTGCCATCTAGCTCTGCACTTGATTCACCTTCTGTTTTGAGTAAGCTTGCGACACCTAAACCTTCTTTTGCTATTAATTCTGATATGTCGCATGTTATTGATGATGCCACTTCTGCTATGCATGATACTTATGATGAAACTACTTCTATGCTTGATACTACTGTGCCACTTGGTGAATTTCTTGATGAACAACTTGCTAGGGCTAGAGAGAATAAAATTATTGAAACTGATAATATTGAAGATAGTGATGATGAAGACTCTCCCCCTAATAAATATGAATTGCCTGTTGTGCCTGAGGGTTATGTTCTGGATGAAGAATCTGCTAGAGCTATTCTTGCTTGCAATGATAGAAGTGATCTTAAGAAGTTATTAGCTAAATGGAAGCAGCAATCTCTTAATACTAGAATGAAACCCAACCCTGCTTTTGCTACTTCACCTATCTGTGTTACTGATAAGGATTATGAATTCTCTGTTGATCCTGATACAATTACTTTGGTTGAATCTGATCCTTTTTATGGCTATGAATCTGAAACTGTTGTGGCACATCTTACTAAATTAAATGATATAGCCACCCTGTTCACTAATGATGAGAGAACTCGCTACCTTTATATCCTTAAAATATTTCCGTTTTCATTAAAGGGTGATGCCAAGATATGGTTTAATTCTCTTGATCCTGGTTGTGTGCGTAGTCCCCAGGATATGATTTATTACTTCTCTGCTAAACATTTTCCTGCTCATAAGAAACAAGCTGCTTTAAGGGATATATATAATTTTGTGCAAACTGAAGAAAAGAGTCTCCCACAAGCTTGGGGGAGGCTTCTCCAATTACTTAATGCTTTGCCTGATCATCCTCTTAAGAAAAATGAAATACTTGATATCTTCTATAATGGACTAACCGATGCTTCCAGAGATTACCTGGATAGTTGTGCTGGTTCTGTTTTCAGGGAAAGGAAACCGGATGAAGCTGAAATTCTATTGAATAATATGTTGACAAATGAAAATAATTGGACACTTCCTGAGCCTGCTCCTGAACCTATTCCTAATCCAATTCCTAAGAAAAGAGGTGTTCTATTTCTCAGTCATGAAGATATGCAAGAGGCAAAGAAATCTATGAAAGAAAAGGGTATTAAAGCTGAAGATGTTAAGAATTTACCACCTATTGAAGAAATACATGGTCTTAATTTACCTCCTGTTGAAGAAATATATGATCTTAATCCTTCACCTATTGAAGAAACACATGGTCTTGATAACCCGACACAGGTAGTAAAGGTAAATTCTCTCTATAGATTTGATGAAGGTGACATTCCTCACTATAAGTCTGCTAGACAATGCTTAGAAGAGTTTGATAATTTTATTGTCAAACAAGAAAACTTCAATGCTTATTTTGGTAGATAATTGAAATACAATTCCGATACGCTTGAACACTTGGGTGATTATATGTCTAGAGTTAAAGGTGAACTTAAACTCATTAGTAAACATGCTTGATGTAGGGTGGAACCCTAGGTGGCCGATCTTTCACGAAAGGAGCGGATCCCAAAGAGGAACTCGAAGAACATAAGGGGAAACACGAGGGAAAACACGAGAGAATCACTCAACCAACAAGAATAGATCACACATGCGCTAGATCGATGAACACAAAGGTAAGATACAAGATCCAAGTCCAACAAAGGACGATACAAAGGGTAACCGGTTCTTCTCCGTGAGGAGGTCTTGAATCCAAGGTGGATCGTCTCCGTAGAGGGGTCGCGGTCTCTCTCGTGGAGTAGATCCGATATGGATGAGCAAAGCTCTATCTCTAAATGAGATAATCCTTTGCTAACCCTAGAAAGAGGAAGGGATGGAGTATATATAGTCTAGGGGGGCGAAGAGGTACATGGGCCTCGGCCCTTTACTGTGCGCAGACAGGCGGAGCCGGATGTCCGGGCGTCGGGCCGGATGTCCGGGCCTTCAGGAGGAGCCGGATGTCCGGGCTGGGGGCCGGATGTCCGGGCTGGGGGCCGGATGTCCGGGCTGGCGGCAATAGCTTCTGTAGGTTCTAGTGCGTGGCGCCGGATTTCCGGGCTTCTGGCCGGATTTCTGGGCTCGGGCCGGATGTCCGGGCTGGACGCCGGATGTTCGGGCCCTGTAGACATGGACGGCAGGGCTTCGGCTGGTGTGGTCGCTCCAGGGGCCGGATGTCCAGGGCCTTGGCCGGATGTCCGGGGCCTGGAAGGTGAACTTGCCCGTTTCCGTTGGTTCTCTTCATCCATGGACTTGGCGGCTTGTCCGTCTTCACGAGCATCTTCGGGAGGGTCCTCTTGACACCTGATCATGCATAGCATATCGGACTTAGGTAGTAGCCATGTCTCGACTGGATCATACGTGATATCACTAAGGAAGGAAGTCACCTCATTCTCGAGAGCTCTAGCTCGTGCTCGTGTCATGGGTCCTCTTGGCTCTTGATGAGACGATGGTAGGTCCATGGGGATGATCGTAGGATGCTCCGCATCATCTCCCCTCCCTTGGGAAAGATCCGACCTCGGATCAAAATCCTCATCACCATGGTACGGGGAGAGATCTTTGATGTTGAAGATGTCGCTCACGGAATACTTGTCGCGTGGGATGTCGATCTTGTATGTGTTGTTGTTGTAGCGTGCAAGCACCTTGAAGGGTCCATCCGCTCGGGGTAGTAGCTTGGACTTGCGTTCATTGGGGAAGCGATCCTTGCGAAGGTGTAGCCACACAAGATCTCCAACATTGAACATCATGGGTTGCTTGTTGACGTTGAGCTTGGTCGCGAGTCGTTGTACTTGGCGCTCGATGGTGTTCCTTGTATCTTCATGCATCTTCTTGAGGAAGTTGACTCGGGCACTCGCGTCCATGTTTGTGCGCTCTTGTAGCGATAGAGGTAGAATGTCCAATGGTGACAATGGGTTGAAGCCATAGACGACCACGAAGGGGGACTTGCCGGTAGTCGAATGTCTTGCTCGGTTGTAGGCGTACTCGGCGATGGGTAGGCACTCCTCCCACTCCTTGATGTTCTTCTTTATCAACACGCGTAGTAGAGTGGAGAGCGTGCGGTTCGTCACCTCTGTTTGGCCGTCAGTTTGTGGATGGTATGCCGAAGAGAACAAAAGCTTGATTCCGAGCTTGGCGCACAGGTCTCCAAAAGTAACTCAAGAACTTGACGTCGCGGTCCGAGACAATCGTCTTTGGCACTCCATGAAGGCGCAAGATTTCCCTACAAAACAAATTTGCAACATGTGAAGCATCGTCTATCTTGTTGCAAGGAATGAAATGTGCCATTTTGGAGAATCGGTCCACAACAACAAAAATGGAATCCTTGCCATTTTGAGTTCTAGGCAAACCAAGCACAAAATCCATGCTAATATCTTCCCATGGATGATATGGAATTGGAAGTGGCATATAGAGGCCATGAGATTGGGCTTTAGACTTAGCTTTGCGACATGTAGAGCATCGGTTGGTGAAGCGATTGACGTCGCGAAACATCTTGGGCCAAAAGTAGTTCTTGGAGAGCGTAGCAAATGTCTTGTCGCGTCCAAAGTGTCCCATGAGTCCGCCTCCATGAGATTCCTGCAAAAGCAACAAGCGAAGAGAGGACTCGGGAATGCAAAGTTTGTTAGCTCTCATAAGATATCCATCTTTGATGTAGTATCGATCCCAAGAAGCATGCGTCAAACACTTGGCATAAGGAATAGCAAATGTAGGATCATGCTCATACAAGTCTTTTATATGCTCAAAGCCAATGACATTTAACTCAAGTTGAGTAACAAGCATGCATATACGGGAAAGTGCATCCGCCACAACATTTTCCTTACCTTTAATGTACTTGATGATATAAGGAAATGACTCAATAAATTCACTCCACTTAGCATGACGCTTGTTCAACTTAGTCTGACCCTTAAGATATTTAAGCGTTTCATGGTCGGTATGGATGATGAACTCATGAGGGCGAAGGTAATGTTCCCGTTCACGCAAGACTCGCACTAAAGCATATAGCTCTTTGTCATATATGGGGTAATTGATTTGCGTTCCGGAGTGTTTCTCACTAAAGTATGCAATGGGGCGCTTCTCTTGTGTTAACACACCTCCTATGCCATTACCACTAGCATCGCAATGAATTTCAAAAGGTTTGTCAAAATTGGGTAATGCAAGCACGGGAGCATGAGTAAGCAAATTCTTAAGCTCATTGAAAGCGATATCTTGGGATGTTCCCCAAACAAACGGTGCATTTTTCTTACTCAAAGCATGCAAAGGTGAAGCAATGGTGCTAAAATCCTTCACAAATCTACGGTAGAAACCGGCTAAACCAAGAAAACTATGCACTTGTTGCAAATTGGTTGGTTGGGGCCAAGTTTTAATAGCATTGATCTTAGATTCATCAACATGAACACCCTTAGAAGATACTACGAAACCCAAGAAAACAAGCTTATCAACACCAAAAGGCATTTTTCCATATTAGCATAAAGTTGCTCTTTTCGAAGAGTTTGTAGCACGGTGCGAAGGTGGGTGACATGCTCTTTGAGAGATTTGCTAAACACAAGGATATCATCAAAGTAGACAACAACAAATTCACCAATGTAAGGGCGAAACACATAATGCATAAGACGCATGAAGGTACCGGGTGCTTCCGATAAACCCATAGGCATGACTAACCACTCATATAGACCAAACTTGGTTTTGAAAGCGGTTTTCCATTCATCACCCTCTTGTATGCGGATTTGATAGTAACCACTTTTAAGATCATATTTGGAAAAAATAGTGGCACCGCTAAGCTCATCAAGCATATCATCAAGGCGTGGAATGGGGTACCTATATCGAACGGTGATAGCATTGATAGGTCTACAATCGGAGCACATGCGAAAGCTACCGTCTCGTTTTGGCACAAGAATGACCGGTACGGCACAAGGACTCAAACTTTCACACAGATGTCCATGATCTATGAGATGCTTTACTTGTCTTTGTATTTCTTTGGTTTCTTCGGGGTTGACGCGGTAGGGAGCTTTGTTTGGAAGCGGCGCTCCGGGGATGAGATCGATTCGGTGCTCAATGCCTCGTAGTGGAGGTAGACCCGGAGGTAGCTCATCGGGGAAAACATCTTGGAATTCCTGCAATAAAGAAGATAACACTAAAGGTAGATTGTGAGAGGTGTTAGCTTTTGGTGCCTCGTCCTTGCACAATAGGACATAGTGTAGGACACTGGATGGGTTCTCACACACTTCTCTCATCTCACGTTTGGTGGCAAAGAGAACTAAGTTTTTCTTGTCGCTCATCGTGGAGGCACTCAATTTGGCTTGTGGCGCTCACTCTCTTTTTGGTGGTTCACTCTCTCACTACTCTCTCCACGATGGGTGTGTTGCTTGTCGGCGAGCACTTGGCTTGGAGACATAGGTCGTAGCACAAACTCTTTCCCTTTCATCTTGAAGCTATAGTGATTTGTACGCCCATTGTGAATGACACCTCGGTCAAATTGCCATGGCCGTCCAAGAAGGAGGTGGCAAACGGTCATCGGAAGGACATCACACTCCAAAGTGTCTTCATAGGCGCCGATCTTGAAAGAGACTTGTACTCTATGCTCGACTTGTATGGTGCCGGTGTCGCTTAACCATTGAACCTTGTAGGGGTGCGGGTGCTTCATCTTGACCAATTGGAGTTTGGAGCATAGTTCTTCAGTTGCCAAGTTATGGCAACTCCCTCCATCGATGATGACCTTGACGGACCGTCCATTGATGCCGGCCTTTGTGTGGAAGATATGGCATCTTTGATCTTCGTCTTGTTGATGTTGAAGAGTCAAGACCTTGGAGACAACAAGAGCGGGACTTGAGTCTTCGTCACAAAAGATGTGATCATCTTCTTCTTCATTCTTCACTTGTCGGTGCATGGCCACTTGCTCAAGGGCTTCCATTTCTCCTTCACTCATGGAGTCGTAGGTTCCGTCGTCGTTGAGGATCATGGTGCGCTTGTTTGTGCACTCGAAGGACTTGTGGCCTCGGCCTCCGCATGTGAAACATTTGATGGAACTTGTCTTGATGGTCTCATTGGTTGGAGTAGATGATGATGAAGCTTTCGGCTTGAAGTTGCTTGTAGTAGGAGGACGACTTGAGCTTGTCGAAGTTCTCTTGTAACTTGACTTGTCGCCGTTGCTTGTAGATGGCTTGGTTGAAGTAGAATGTGTCGGAGTCGTCGAAGCTTGATTGTTGGAGAGGCCATAGGACTTGGATGAGAAGTTGGCATACTTGAAGTCGTCTTGTACTTGCCGTTCCGCTTTGGTAGCTTGATGCACTAGCTCGATGAGGTTCAAGTATGGTTGGAAGTCGGCAATCTTCTTGATAGGGTGATTGAGTCCATTCAAGAAACGCGCCATAGTTTGCTCCTCATCTTCTTTGACATTGGCTCGTATCATGGCAATCTCCATTTCCTTGTAGTACTCTTCAACGCTCTTGGTTCCTTGCTTGAGTTGTTCGAGTTTCTTGAAGAGGTCGCGGTTGTAGTAGTTTGGCACGATTATCGTGCTCTCATGGCATCCTTCATTTGTGCCCAATTGGTGATGGGTGGTTCACCTCTTGCCGCTCGGCGCTCAATGACTTGTTCCCACCAAATGAGGACGTAGTCTTGGAATTTGAGGGATGCCATTGCGATCTTCTTCTCTTCTTCGTAGTTGTGCAAGCGGAAGATTTTGTCAACCTTCAATGCCCATGATATGTACTCTTCGGGGTCACTGCTTCCGGTAAACTTGGGCATGGTGAACTTTAGCTTGCCATATCGTTGCTCTTCATTGTGTTGGGGTCGGGGATGATGACGCCCATGTCGTTGAGGATTGACAATCTCATGTTGCTCTTGGCGAGGAGGGTTGTCTTCCTCATGTTGCTCTTGGCGAGGAGGGTTGTCGACCTCATGTTGCTCTTGGCGAGGAGGGGGTCCATTGTATTCTTGTTCTCGATGGACTTGACGTTCTTGTCTCGCTTGAGGAGGAGCTTGTCGATCTTGACGTGCTTTGTAAATCCTTTCTTGAGCTTCGTCGCGAAGTGCTTCTTGATGTAGTCGAGCTTGTCAGCCTCGATTGGCTGCGGCACGACTTGAATCTTGAAGGGCACGTTGCGCCTCAAGTGCTTGAGCTTCACATAGTTGTTGTTCTTGACGTTGCGCCTCGGCGTCTTGTGCATCTTGATGTTGTCGCGCTCGCTCCTCTTGTTCTTGTTGTCGTTGGCGTTGCCGTTCTTGTGCTTGTGCGAAAGCAGCTTGGTTTTGACGATGTCGGTGCTCTTGAGAGTGGGTGTCGTGTAGAGGATTGCAGTTAGCTTGACGGTCTTGACGCGTGGCACGACGAAGAGTGTTCGATGTCGGTGTACTTGAACCGGAGAGGGTGTCGTCGGAGTGTCGACTTGAGCGGCTCCGTCTTGACGAGGACGAAGTTGTAGAAGAGCGGACCATCATGGTTCGGATATCTTCTTTGAGGGAACTCATGGATGTGTCGAAGTAGTCTCTTGTACGTTGCTCGGATTGTCGTAGGTCGGTGGCGAGATTGTCGATGCGGTCTCCCAAAGCAAGTTGTTCTTGATGCAAAGCCCGATGTGCACCAAATAGTTGAGTCATGGTGACGTAGGATGACATGTCGTCGTCTTGCTCCAAGAAGAGTGGGTTGGTAGAAGTACTTGGCATATCCATCATTCCAAACAAAGATATGTGAGTGGGAGAAAGAGAAGAACCAATACCAAATGTACCTTGACCGATGTTGAAAATGGATCAAAGATCACTCCAATGTGTAGCAAGGAAATAGCACAATTGGTACCAATTCTTGTCGGTTCTCACACCTACACAAGTAAAAGCTTATGGTAGAGCTTGGTTAGGATGGTGGCACAAAATTTGATGCAATTGTAAGTGAGACTCAATAATGTTGGAAAAGATTCACAAATTTGCAAATGCAACAAGTAGACCAATAGCAAGATATGGTACACGGAAACACACACGCAAACAGATAATGTGGGGTTGTGCAACCAAGGGTGAGCCAAAATGTGGAATCCACCAAGATGCTCTTGTTGCACAACACTAGAGAGACGCTAGCACGATTGCACAATAGGCGGATACGAACTTGTGCACAACCTACTAAGCAAAAATGCAACGACTTCTATCCCAAGTATGCTATATGTATGATGTTTCTATGCTTTTGATCCAAGATGATCGAGTATGACAATCTTAATGTTGTATGATGCTATGGTTGTTGCTTATAAGATCTTTGCTTATCTTTCTTCTTTTGCTTAAAAGCTTGTTTGGCTCTTTGTTGTTTGAGCTCTTTTCTCATGCAATGCTTCACGAACCAAGATAGCAATTGTGTATGCGAAGACAACTTTGTGACACAAAAGATGATACCAAGGTATGCAACACGATGATGGTATGTATGCTATGGGAAGTATGATCACTAATGTGCACAAGTCACGTTGCCGGCAATACTCAAAGGCTAGTCTCGATGGGTAAGCTACGCAAAAGTAAGGCCATGGGGTTATCAATGCAAATGCAAGAGAGTATGATGATATCACGATACCAAAGTGATACCAAGGTGAGGTTGATACCACAATTGTGATGTAGCCGTTCGTAGTAGTCCTTGGCGAAGATGAGCGGTGGTGATGTTGATGCCGAACCGTACCTAGATAGCCGAAACACAATAGGACACGGAAACCACAACTCAAATTCTCAAAGCAAAACGGATCAAAATTGTCGGAGTTGGTAGCGGGAAGGGCTATGGTGGTGCTATGCGGAAGTGGTGGTGGTATGCGGAAGTGTATGTGGGCTCTGGAACAAAGTTGGACGAAAGTTAGGCGGTAAACGGAGTGGAGGATGGAAGTGATGCTGTCAGGGGCCGGATGTCCGGGCTGTCGAGCCGGATGTCCGGGCTCGGGATCCGTGGACGAACTCGAAGAACACCGCGTGGAGAGGTCAAATCCGGGGCAAAATTCGGAAGATTTTGTGGATGGAAATTGGGGAAAAGATGGGGAAAAGCTCGATCTACCTGCAACACACGAAATCCGCGGATCAAATCCAACAAAACTTCATCACACCAACAAATCACAAAAAAAATTGGGGCTATTTTTGTGGGGCAATTTTCGGATTAGGACGAAAAACAACAAAATCAAGCTAGAAAACAAAGAGAGGGGGCTCCGAAATCGTGATCAACGTGGCTCATGATACCAAGATGATGTAGGGTGGAACCCTAGGTGGCCGATCTTTCACGAAAGGAGCGGATCCCAAAGAGGAACTCGAAGAACACGAGGAGAAACACGAGGGAAAACACGAGAGAATCACTCCACCAACAAGAATAGATCACACATGCGCTAGATCAATGAACACAAAGGTAAGATACAAGATCCAAGTCCAACAAAGGACAATACAAAGGGTAACTGGTTCTTCTCCGTGCGGAGGTCTTGATGGGGGTCCTCTCCATGAGGAGGTCTTAAATCCAAGGTGGATCGTCTCCGTAGAGGGGCCGCGGTCTCTCTCGTGGAGTAGATCCGATATGGATGAGCAAAGCTCTATCTCTAAATGAGCTAATCCTTTGCTAACCCTAGAAAGAGGAAGGGGATGGAGTATATATAGTCTAGGGGGGCGAAGAGGTACATGGACCTCGGCCCTTTACTGTGCGCAGACAGGCGGAGCCGGATGTCCGGGCGTCGGGCCGGATGTCCGGGCCTTCAGGAGGAGTCGGATGTCCGGGCTGGGGGCAATAGCTTCTGTAGGTTCTGGTGCATGGCGCCGGATTTCCGGGCTTCTGGTCGGATTTCCGGGCTCGGGCCGGATGTCCGGGCTGGACGCCGGATGTCCGGGCCCTGTAGACGTGGACGGCAGAGCTTCGGCTGGTGTGGTCGCTCCAGGGGCCGGATGTCCGGGGCCTTGGACGGTTGTCTGGGGCCTGGAAGGTGAACTTGCACGTTTCCGTTGGTTCTCTTCATCCATGGACTTGGCGGCTTGTCCGTCTTCACGAGCATCTTCGGGAGGGTCCTCTTGACAGCTGATCATGCATAGCATATCAGACTTAGGTAGTAGCCATGTCTCGAGTGGATCGTACATGATATCACTAAGGAAGGAAGTCACCTCGTTCTCGAGAGCTCTAGCTCGTGCTCGTGTCATGGGTCCTCTTGGCTCTTGATGAGACGATGGTAGGTCCATGGGGATGATCGTAGGATGCTCCGCATCAATGCTTCTATGGTTACCACTCAAGTAGAACAAGTACTTAAAGCTCAAAATGATTTGCTCAATGAATTGAATAGTAAGAATAATGATTATGCTATTAGAGTGGCTACTAGAACTGGTAAAATGACTCAGGAACCTTTGTATCCTGAAGGCCATCCTAAGAGAATTGAGCAAGATTCTCAGAGAAATAATATAGATGCACCTAGTCCTTCTAAAAGGAAGAAAAAGAAAAATGATAGGACTTTGCATGCTTCTAGTGAACCTATTGCTGAAACACCTAAGAATCCAAATGATATTTCTATTTCTGATGCTGAAACACAATCTGGTAATGAACATGAACCAAGTGAAAATATTAATGAAGATGTTCATGATGATGCTCAACCTAGTAATGATAATGATGTAGAAATTGAACCTGCTGTTGATCTTGATAACCCACAATCAAAGAATCAACGTTATGATAAGAGAGACTTTGTTGCTAGGAAACACGGTAAAGAAAGAGAACCATGGGTTCAGAAACCCATGCCTTTTCCTCCCAAACCATCCAAGAAAAAGGATGATGAGGATTTTGAGCGCTTTGCTGAAATGATTAGACCTATCTTTTTGCGTATGCGATTAACTGATATGCTCAAAATGAATCCTTATGCTAAGTATATGAAAGAAATTGTCACTAATAAAAGAAAGATACCGGAAGCTGAAATTTCCACCATGCTTGCTAATTATACTTTTAAGGGTGGAATACCTAAGAAATTTGGAGATCCAGGAGTACCCACTATACCATGCTTCATTAAAAGAAACTATGTTAAAACTGCTTTATGTGATCTTGGAGCCGGTGTTAGTGTTATGCCTCTCTCTTTATATCGTAGACTTGATTTGAATAAGTTGACACCTACTGAAATATCTTTGCAAATGGCTGATAAATCAACTGCCATACCTGTCGGTATTTGTGAGGATGTGCCTGTTGTGGTTGCAAACGTTACTATTTTAACGGAATTTGTTATTCTTGATATTCCCAAGGACGATAGTATGTCTATTATTCTTGGAAGACCTTTTTTGAATACTGCAGGGGCTGTTATTGATTGCAACAAAGGCAATGTCACTTTTCATGTTAATGGTACTGAGCATACGGTACACTTTCTGAGGAAACAACCTCAAGTCCACAGTATCAATTCTATTGGAAAAATTCCATCGATTATTTTTGGAGATTTTGAATTTCCTCTACCTACTGTCAAGAAGAAATATGATATTCTTATTATTGGGGATGTGCATATCCCCGTTGAGGTAACATAGTGTTATTCAAAATTTCTCCGGTTCCATGTTATTCGGAATGGGTTTGTTAGCATGAGATGGATGAAGTTAGAAAGCACAAACTTCTGTACCCTCCTTCTACTTTCTGTTATTTAGTTGAAATAAAGAAAAAATAGTATTTTACTGTCTGTTTTCTGAATTATCCGTGCAATATAAAAATACCCCAAAAATAAAAGTTCTCCAAATGCCCTGAAATTGGAATATGATTTTTTCTGGAATATTTGAGAATATCTGGCACTGAGAACACAGCAGGGGGAGCAAACACTTGGCCACGAGGGTCCAGGGCGCGCCCCCTGCCTCGTGGGCCCATGGTGGCTCCCCTCCACTTATTCCTGCACCCACACACTTCTTCTTCCTCCCAAAAAAACCACCATCCAGCTCAAGCACGAGTTCTAGCTCATTTTGCTGCGATTTTCGATCTCCTTGCTCAAAGCACCTCTCACAAAACTGCTTGGGGAGATTGTTCCTTGGTATGTGACTCGTCCATTGGTCCAATTAGTTTTGTTCTAGTGCTTTATTCATTGCAAATTTGTGCTGCCTAGGTGACCATGTTCTTGAGCTTGCATGTCAAATTTATATGGTTCCAAGTAGTTCTAATGCATGATATAGGGTCTAGACACTTGTAGGAGTAGTTGCTATCAATTTTGTTGAGCTTGTTTCACTTTTATTTGAAGTTACTAAAAATTTCAGAAATTTCAGAAAATAATGAAGAGATTTTTGAGAGGCTCATCGAGCCGTAGCTCGAAAGAAAAGCAAAGTGAAGAAGCGGAGAGGCCCAAATATAATCTGCCTCGCACCACGGAGGTTCGGCCGTGTGAATGGCCTTCCAATGATTTCTTGAGAGCAGCCAGGATTTATGATGATTTTTATGAATTGGCTGAGAATGCAGGCCTCACCGACTTCCTCCGCGACCAACGTGAACAGTATCTCTTACTCACCAATACTTTTGTGCAAAACTTCTACTATTATCCTAAGGAATCACTTCCTTCAGTAGAGTTTCATTTATATGATGTGGTTAAGAAGATGTCACTAGATGAATTTTGTAAGGTTTGCAAAATACCTTTCGAGGGTAGCTTAGAAGAACCACATCGTAAAGATGTGGACGGGTTTATTGACACTATTATTGTAGGGGAAACTAGGAAGGTTTCCGATGCAAGAATCACTAGCATACATTTTCCTGTTTTACGCTACTTTGCCATATTTGCTAGTCGTTGCTTAATTGGTCGCGGAAACTGTGGAAACCTTAGTGTTCCTGATATTATTATTTTGTTCCATGGTTTATTCTGTGATAATACTGTTAGTATGGGCGGTATTGTTGCCAAACAGTTAAGTTTGAACCGTACAAAGGGCCCCATCTTTGGAGGTATTTACGCTTCACGCCTTGCTGCACACTATAACATACCTATTAGGCACTATGAAAAGGAAGAAGCTGCCCACTGTTTATTTAAATTATAAGAGTATGGTAGCACATGACTTTATTGTTAAGAATAGAGAAGGGGCGCTTAAATACAAATTATTCTTTGATAAACATCACCCTGAGATTATTACCTTGCCTGCTCCTTCCCTGTTTGATTTATCTGCAGGTCCGTATCTCGTTCCGCTGGCGGCCATTCACGCCTACCGGAACCCTACATCAGTCACAGAGCCGGAACCACAATTTGAACCTCCATGACAGTCTAACTACCAGTGGGATCCGGAGATGATTGCCAACCAATGGCAATCAGAGTCTTCTTCATCTCAGTACGACCCCAACTACAACTTTGGATATCCGCCAGGCCATCCGTGGCAATAGACCAACTTAGGCCAAAAGCCTAAGCTTGGGGGAGTACGTATTTCTCACCTACATTACATTTATGTTCACACACTCATCGCTAGATGTCGGTGCTCATACTTTTTCATTGTATTATCCATGCTAGTTTATTTTCCTTTTTCTTGCTTTCTTCTTGTGTGTTTGATAAACCTTAAGAAAAACCAAAAAAGAAATTAGTTGTAGCTTTTAGTTAGTTTACTTTTCTTGCTGTAGTAGTAATAATTAAAAAAAAACCCAAAAAGATTTCCTGTTCTTCTTTTGCTTGTTGGGAGCTTTCCCGTGTAAATAGTTTTATTTCTTTTCTTTTCTTTGGGGGTCGATAGGAGAAGACCATAATTAAATTGTTGAAGTGGCTCCTATATGCATTATTGTTGATTTAACCAAGAGCCCATATTGCCTTGTCTTCTCCTGTTTATTGAATGCTCGCAGATTTCAGCTTAGTCCAATGCACGTGCACTCTTATTATTTTCACATCGTTCGGTCGTGCAAGTGAAAGGCAATAATGACGATATATGATGGACTGATTGAGATGAGAGAAGCTGGTATGAACTCGACCTCTCTTGTTTTTGTAAATATGATTAGTTCATCGTTCCTGATTCAGCCTATTATGAATAAACATGTTTGCAATGACAATTAGAGATCATAGTTGCTTATGCCATGCTTGATTAGCTATGAGTTATAATGGTTTACCTTGCGTGCCAACATGTTATTAAAATGGTTGTGATGTGGTATAGTGGGGTGGTATCCTCCTTTGAATGATTTAAGTGACTCGACTTGGCAGATGTTCACGCATGTAGTTGAAACAAATCAACATAGCCTTCACGATATTTATGTTCATGGTGGATTGTATCCTCCTCATGCTTGTACTCAATGTTTATTAGTTTTAATGCATGTTCATGACTGTTGTCGCTCTCTAGTTGGTCGCTTCCCAGTCTTTTGCTAGCCTTCACTTGTACTAAGTGGGAATACTGCTTGTGCATCCAAGTTATTCCATATGAGTCCACTATACCTTCCTATATGCCGTATCTACCTGCCGTTCCAAGTAAATTTGTATGTGCCAAACTCTAAACCTTCAAATGAAATTCTGTTTTGTATGCTCGAATAGCTCATGTATAAACTAGGGTTGTCCGTATCTTCCATGCTAGGCGGGTTATTCTCAAGAGGAGTGGACTCCGCTCCTCACTCACGAGAAAATGGCTGGTCACCGGGATGCCCAGTCCCATGCTTTATGCAAATCAAATCAAAATAATTGCAAACAAAACTCCCCCTGGGACTGTTGTTAGTTGGAGGCACTCGTTGTTTCGAGCAAGCCATGGATTGATGCTTGTTGGTGGAGGGAGTATAAACTTTACCATTCTATTTGGGAACCGCCTATAATGTGTGTAGCATGAAAGATATCGCCATCTCTTGGTTGTTATGTTGACAATGAAAGTATGTCGCTCAAAATATTATTTATCTCTATTTCAAAATCGAGCTCTGGCACCTCTACAAATCCCTGCTTCCCTCTGCGAATGGCCTATCTATTTACTTTTATGTTGAGTCATCACCCTCTTATTAAAAAGCACTAGCTGGAGAGAACTGCTGTCATTTACATCCATTATTATTAATTTATATTGGGTATGACTATGATTGGATCTCTTTTACCATGAATTACAATGTCGAGTCAGTCCTTGATCTTTAAAGGTGCTCCGCATTTATGTTTTGCGGTCTCAGAAAGGGCTAGCGAGATACCATCCTGTTATATCATATTATGATTATTTTGAGAAAGTGTTGTGATCCGAGATTTATTATTATTGCTCGCTAGTTGATTATGCCATTGATATGAGTAAACATGAGACCTAAGAGTTACTGTGAACATGGTTAGTTCATAATCTTTGCTGAAAACTTGAATGCTGGCTTTACATATTTACAACAACAAGAGCAAACAGAGTTTGTAAAAGTTTTTCTTTATCACTTTCAGTTTATCAACTGAATTGCTTGAGGACAAGCAAATGTTTAAGCTTGGTGGAGTTGATACGTCTCCGTCGTATATACTTTTCCAAACACTTTTGCCCTTGTTTTGGACTCTAACTTGCATGATTTGAATGGAACTAACCCGGACTGATGCTGTTTTCAGCAGACTTTCCATGGTGTTATTTATGTGCAGAAACAAACGTTCTCGGAATGACCTGAAACTCCACAGAACTTATTTTTGGAAAATAATAAAAATACTGGAAGAAGAATCCACGTCAGGGGGGCCTCCACCTGTCCACGAGGGTGGGGGGCGCGCCCCCCGTGCCTCGTTGGCCCCCTGACGCTCCACCGACCACAACTCCAACTCCATATATTCATGTTCGGGGAGAAAAAAATCAGAGAGAAGGATTCATCGCGTTTTACGATACGGAGCCGCCGCCAAGCCCTAAAACCTCTCGGGAGGGCTGATCTGGAGTCCGTTCGGGGCTCCGGAGAGGGGAATCCATCACCGTCGTCATCATCAACCATCCTCCATCACCAATTTCATGATGCTCACCGCTGTGCATGAGTAATTCCATCGTATGCTTGCTGGACGGTGATGGGTTGGATGAGATTTATCATGTAATCGAGTTAGTTTTGTTAGGGTTTGATCCCTAGTATCCACTATGTTCTGAGATTGATGTTGCTATGACTTTGCTATGCTTAATGCTTGTCACTAGGGCCCGAGTGCCATGATTTCAGATCTGAACCTATTATGTTTTCATGAATATATGTGAGTACTTGATCCTATCTTGCAAGTCTATAGTCACCTACTATGTGTTATGATCCGGCACCCCCGAAGTGACAATAATCGGGACCACTCCCGGTGATGACCTTAGTTTGAGGAGTTCATGTATTCACTATGTGTTAATGCTTTGGTCCGGTACTCTATTAAAAGGAGGCCTTAATATCCCTTAGTTTCCGTTAGGACCCCGCTGCCACGGGAGGGTAGGACAAAAGATGTCATGCAAGTTCTTTTCCATAAGCACGTATGACTATATTCGGAATACATGCCTACATTACATTGATGAATTGGAGCTAGTTCTGTGTCACCCTATGTTATGACTGTTACATGATGAACCGCATCCGGCATAATTCTCTATCACCGATCCAATGCCTACGAGCTTTTCACATATTGTTCTTCGCTCATTTACTTTACCGTTGCTACTGTTACAATCACTACAAAACCCAAAAATATTACTTTTGCTATCGTTACCGTTACTTCCATACTACTTTGCTACTAAATACTTTGTTGCAGATATTAAGTTATCCAGGTGTGGTTGAATTGACAACTCAACTGCTAATACTTGAGAATATTCTTTGGCTCCCCTTGTGTCGAATCAATAAATTTGGGTTGAATACTCTATCCTCGAAAACTGTTGCGATCCCCTATACTTGTGGGTTATCACTTGCACCGGATCATAACCCACGCGACGCAAAGAAGATCGCCCTCCAAGCACCCCGGATACCTCCACGACGGCCAAAGCCCCGCCGCCTCCTTCACCGGCAGCTGCACGACAGCAACCTCAGGAGGCGGCAAGGAGAAAAAGGGACTAGGAGAGAGGTGGCTGAGATCTAGGGTTGTAGCCCCTCACGCCGCCAGGAGGAGGGCGACACGAGGGGATTTTTCAGGAGTGATCTTCCAAGGCTTTCCCTTCCCTGGCACAATATTTTATAGTAAAAGTTAATACTGGTTTTTTGTGCAAAAGTTGATACCGGCTTCTAATGTTGAGGCATTGATGTGTGGAAACAATTGTCGCTTTGTTCGAGCAATAAAATCATACTGGGGTGGATGGGCTCCTAGCACAGTGACGCCTCTCAGCCAGCGTGAGTTCGAATCTCGGTTCGGACATGTGTCTCACACTTTCCTCTGTTATTAATTTAAAAAGGCCGTAAGGGCTTGCTTGGTCCCAGATCTGGCCCGCAAGCGAGCCACACAAACACTGCTCGTCGGCCTCTGGAGCTGTGCTCCACGCATTGTCTGACGTGCAGCTTCACGAGGGCTGCCACACTGTTTTCATACCATAAAGGCCGGATCAACCCATTCGAGGGCAGCATAGGATAGATCCGATCGAATCCCTAAACAAGCCCCCAAGGACGGCAACTTGCAACGGATCATAACCCACGCGGCGCAAACTAAGATCGCCCTCCAAGCGCGTCGGATACCTCCACGACGGTGAAATCCCACTTTCTCCTTCACCAGCAGCCGCACGACTACAACCTCGGGAGGCGGCGAGGAGAAAAAAAGGGAGTAGGAGAGAGGCAGCGGATATCTAGGATTGTAGCCCCTCGCGCCGCCAGGATTAGGGCGACATGAGGGGATTTTTCAGGAGTGGTCTTGCTAGGCTTTCCCTTCCATAGCACAATATTATTTTATAGTAAACGTTAATATTATTTTTTGCGCAAAAAATGATACCAGCTTTTAATGTTGAGGCTTTGATGTGTGCAAACAATTGCCGCTTAAGGTAATATTCGGGTACCTCTTTGAAGCAAGAAAATCATACTGGCTTGGATGGGCTCCTAGCAGAGTGGCGCCTCTCAGCTGACGTGGGTTTGAATCTCGGTTCATACGTGTGATGCCACAATGGGAACCCCAAAAGGCGAAACCAGCTAGAGCTTTCGGTTTTTCTTTATCATTCGTTTAACCTAGACCAACAATAATCTGGTTAGATGCAGGGGCCGCCGGCTGAGGAATTTCCACCAGTTTTGATTGCTTGATCCGGGTAGTCCTTGTCACTGCTGTGAAATTTAAAGTTGCCTTGGACTTCTACTACATGCGGTCCAAAAATAGAGATGATCGTAGCCACTGGGAGTTCCATCCGGGACGCGCAGCTGCCAAGACCTTCTGCGGCAGCACCTTTTATTTTCCATGGTTTGTCAGCCCGCCGAGGTCAACCGCTTGACTACTCACCGGAGTGCCAGTTGTCTATGATTGGCGTCCGGTGAAAGATGCCCAAAACGACCTGGGACACAGCACGGGCACCAGGTCAATCCATCATATATATAATCGAACATACAAATCAACAGTGGTACGTACTCTTTTTTCTTTCTTCATGTGGCTTCGGTTCGTATCCGCGTTAACAGATGGAATGGAATGGAATAATCCTAATCAAGTGCACGCACGCACTCCCCAGACCGTATAAGACAGGAAAACAAAGGCAGACTGGGTCACGGGCACGTACGACATGCTCATTTCTCCACTCACGGCATCTCTTACGCCGACCCCAATACGGACAGATTATTTGTCCGCGGACAGTGAACGGGAGTCGATTATTTCAATGTTTGCCACGAACCTTCGCCCGTGATACAAATAAATTCAGACGACATAATTCATGCAAACAGATATAATTTTGACATAATTTACATAAACTGGGTGATATTTCCTCCGTGGAGGAGAAGGAGCCGCCATTGTCGCGGCTGAAGTAGTGGAGGAGGCGCCCGTGCACCTTTGCGGTCGCCGGGGCACCTCCTCCTTCACGGCCATGCGGCGCCAGACGCGGCATGGTAGCGATGCCAACTCATCGATGCGTGCGTACCGGCTGTGTGGTGGCGACATCGACTTCTTCACACGACGTTCGATTTAAGGGTGGCGGATGCGTCGGGAGAGGGAGGCTCCGCCTTGACTCGTCAGAGAGGTGGCAAGGACGCTATGCCTTGAAGCGCCAGAGAGGCGGCTTCGCTTTGACGCGGTGGAGCGATGGTGAGGGCCGCACCGGACTGTAGTCCTTGAGCAACCGCTTCAGAAGGAGCTCAAGGTGCGCCCGGCACACCTCGTTGGTCACTGCGGCCTCCACGAGGAGGCGCGATTATGGCTGTTACTCCTTGTCGTGGGAGGATCCGGACACCATGATGGATGATGGCCTCGGAGAGCAACAACTCCGACAACGCTAAGATCTGGATCAGGAAGGAGATCCGGAGCCATCACCTATCTACGCGGAGAACCAGGACTTCAGCATCGTTGACGACAGTGAGCGAAGATGGAGAGGAGCGGATCTTGGTGAGCGGAGAGGAAAGGATGTGAGGTGTGGTGTGGACGGCACCAAAGTCATGCTTAAATAGTCGCAGCCAGGTGAACGGGCGGGCAGCCGGCGTCAGCGCGGCGCACTGGCCGAAGTAGGCTTCTCGGTTGTCGCGTCAGCGTTGTAGCAACCCCATCTGCTCGTTCGGTCGCACTGCTTTGACCGGCATCAATGTCGTGAAGACGTCCGCTCTGAAGCAGGTTGACCGACATGAATGCACGACAACCACTTCGCCCGAAGAGGGCTTTCGTGTGGAGGGGGTTTTGGATAGCACGTGGTCGCCAGGATGCATACATGGCAGATGCAAACTGCCGCAAACTTCCTTGGTTTGTGAGATTTCGGACACGCGAAAGTGTCCACAGACCAATGATGCACATGTTGGATGGCTTTCAGTGGCCGGATACGTTGGTCCTGAATTTTGTGAGCGTTTTAAGGATCCGTGTTCGTGATGTCCTCGGTGGCATAGTATATACCTATATCTGGCCATGGGCCGGGCCGGGCCTAAAAAAGCCCACGGCAGAAAACTAAGGCCCAGGCCCTCCCAGGCCCTTTCAGCGGGCCTACTTTTCAAGCCCAAGCCCGGCCCATCTGGTAAAAAGCCCTGAAAAGCCCTTAGGGTTTAGGGCCGTGGGCCGGGCCTCTTCCTTAAAATGCCAATATGCCAAAGCCCAAGCCCGTTCAGGCCCTGCTGATGGGCTCAAAACTCAGGCCCAAGCCCGGCCCACGGGCAAGCCCATAGGGCCTAGGCCCTAGATTTTAGGGCCGGGCCTGAGATGGCCAGGACTATATATACCCACTCAACGAGTTATTGCTACATCTACAGGCCATTTCTCACGGAAAGGAATTTACGGACTAACATGGCCCAGTTAAAATCAAGGGGTGGGGTCAGATAAAATCAAGAGGGGTGAATTCATGGTGGAGAGGAGGACACATCTCCCCGTGAAATCAGTCCGTAACACACTTTCCATAAGTGTAGGATTTTCTCCCACTCACCAACATTTGCAAAAATAAAATAAGAGGTGAAGACATTTGCAAAGAAAAAGTGAAAGCATTTGTAACAAAAGAAGGTAAAAACGAGGTGAAAGCGTTTGCAAGAAAAGAGAGAAGACAAGAAAAAAACGAGGTGATGAAGGCATGAAGCACGGCAACACAGCCGGAGACCCGGACGACCGCACGGCCACGGGTGACGGGTCCACGGCGTGCAGGGACGCTACGACCCCCACGGATCCAGGCGAACGCTTCCCTCCCGTAGTTGGTGCGCTGCCGCGTGTGACGAGCGAGGCCGGGTCGCAATCCAGGGTGAGCTGTTGCATGCTAATCAATCATTACTCTACCGGAGAAAATGCCTAGGAGGAAACGTTCACTAGCAGGCCCCGGTGAGACGTGACTGGGTCGCGGCGTCGAGGGTCGCCCTGCCCGCTGTAACCAGCTGTTCCCGGTGGAAGAGGGAGCAGCAGCCGAGCATGACGGGCACGGGCTGGAGACCGTCGCCGCCGCCGTCGTCGTCGCGCCTCTCGCGACTCGCGTATCCGGGCGATTGCGACGGCGACGTCGAGGTCCAAATGCCCAATCCGCACAGCCAATCGATTGACTGACTGCAACGGTGTCTCGCTTTGTATTATGCCACTGGCTGGTCTACTAGCTAGCTACGTACCTGACAGAGACGCCCCGCGTCACTTGTACCTGTGGTGCGGGCCAACAGTGCCCCTGATGGCCTCCACATACTACCACTACTTTGATCTGGGCAACATGCTATCTTGTCTATCTGTCTGACTGACTTGTTAAAAACCGGGAGAGAGGAGGAGACGTTCTTCGGCTTGGAGTCAGTTTACCTGAGTGCTGCACATCCGAGTGCTAGGCTGGACGCAGACCGTAGCTGCACGCGCTTCCTAGGGTAAACACCCTTGGACTTGCGGTGCTTCGGTAATGCGTTTTATCGTTCAACATTTCTCCACCGCGGCCATCGGCTCCCGAACGGACTGAGCTTCAGTGACGGCTGGCACACATGTTACTGACCCAACTGCAGGTGAAGTTACAACACCGAAGCAGCGTCCCTCCCGAACTCCGACCTCTCTGACCTGCAGTGCAGTGGAGCTTTAGAATGAAAACCATCTGACCCCCAGAATTTATGTCCTGATTTGGATACACCGCTCCTATTTAAGTTTTTTTATTAATGTGTGGCCTATAACACCGAAAATGCTGAACGGGGCTCGGCCTCCATGAAGGCCGAATTTGAAATGGTCAAAATTTATATTTATACATTTCAATTTTGTTTTAAAAAATACACATATACTTAGAGACATAATGTATAAGTGCGTAAATTTTCAGGACAAAATACATTAAAAATGGGTGCTACACAAAAAAATATGTGCCTTTTTAGTACATGTACTATTCATCCTCAAGCTCCATGATTTTGGTTTTTGTATGGCTCACATTTCAGAGTATTTCATCTTAAAATTTTACGCACATGCACATCGCATTCTTGTATACTTGTATAACTTTTTTAGATTCGAAACCGAGAAGTTTTTTTTTTTTTAAATTCGGCCTCAATGGAGGCCGAGCTCCAAAACGCCCTACTCATCTAATACCTTTTATGATATGCTTTGTTTCATGATTGTAATGGACTTTACAATATGTGATCATAGATGCCCGACTCGCTCTCGGGGGCGATCAGATGAACCTCTCTGCCATCGGAGGAAGCCAGTAGGCAAAGCTTGCCTAGCAGACTGCGGCGGCAGGGTCATCTCCTTGCGCTACAGGAGCTCTCATGCTGGAGCGTTTGTGGCAGCCCTGAACAACATGCACGGCGGAGTTTGGGTATCGCGGCAGCGGCCCCGTGGCATCTCGGCAGTGGCCACGCGCAGAGGCTACGAGGGTTGTGCCACATCCGGTCGCGGTGTCAGCGACAACACTGGTGATTTGCGACGGAGGCTTTTTCTTCCGTGATTGAATTTCCTTGGTTTTCTGTTACCATAGGACGCGATGACACATCTTCCTGGTTCCATGTATGTAGGCAATTTACGGATTTGTGTGGCTGTGTGCGCATTGGTTATTTTGCTCCTGATGGCCTACTATTGTCTCTATGGTGTGGTCAACGGGTTTTAGCCTCCATATTGGTGGTTCCTGCGAGCGTGCTCTGATGATTGGATGTCCCCCGTTCGACACAAAGGTTTGATGTGCTCGACATGGCCAAAGATGGCGGAGGTGGCAACATATTTGGCAACTCAACTTATGCTTGACACGTGAGTTTTGCCCTTGTCTGTGTTGGGAAACGTAGTAATTTCAAAAAAATTCCTACGAACACGCAAGATCATAGTGATGCACAGCAATGAGAGGGGAGAGTGTCGTCCACGTACCCTCGTAGACCGTTAAGCGGAAGCGTTATGACAACGCGGTTGATGTAGTCGTACGTCTTCACACGATCGACCGATCTTCAGTACCGAACGTACGGCACCTCCGCGTTCAGCACACGTTCAGCTCGGTGACGTCCCGTGAACTCACGATCCAGTAGAGCTTCCGGGAATAGCTTCGTCAGCACGACGGCGTGGTGACGGTGTTGATGAAGTTACCGACGCAGGGCTTCGCCTAAGCACCGCTACGATATGACCAAGGTGGATTATGGTGGAGGGGGGCACCGCACACGGCTAAGAGAACAATGATCAATTGTTGTGTCCTGGGGTGCCCCCCTGCCCCCGTATATAAAGGAGCAAAGGGAGGCCGGCCGGCCCTAGCAGGGAGCGCCAGGAGGAGGAGTCCTCCTCCTAGTGGGAGTAGGACTCCCCTTCCTAGTCCCACTAGGAGGAGGAAGGAAGGAGTGGGAGAGGGGGAAGGCAAGGGGGGCGCCGCCCCCCCCTTCCTTGTCCTATTCGGACTCAAGGGGAGGGGGCGCGCGGCCTGCCTTGGCCGGTCCCTCTCTCTCTCTCTCCACTAGGGCCCAACAAGGCCCATTAATCCCCGGGGGGTTTTGGTAACCCCTCCGGCACTCCGGTAAAATCCTGATTTCACCCGGAACTATTCCGATGTCCAAATATAGGCTTCCAATATATCGATCTTTATGTCTCGACCATTTCAAGACTCCTCGTCATGTCCGTGATCACATCCGGGACTCCGAACTACCTTCGGTACATCAAAACACAAAAACTCATAATACCGATCGTCACAGAACTTTAAGCGTGCGGATCCTACGGGTTCGAGAACTATGTAGACATGACCGAGACACGTCTCCGGTCAATAACCAATAGCGGAACCTGGATGCTCATATTGGTTCCTACATATTCTACGAAGATCTTTATCGGTCAAACCGCATAACAGCATACGTTGTTCCCTTTGTCATCGGTATGTTACTTGCCCGAGATTCGATCGTCGGTATCTCAATACCTAGCTCAATCTTGTTACCAGCAAGTCTCTTTACTCGTTCCGTAGTGCATCATCCCGTAACTAACTCATTAGTCACATTGCTTGCAAGGCTTATAGTGATGTGCATTACCGAGAGGGCCCAGAGATACCTCTCCGACAATCGGAGTGACAAATCCTAATCTCGATCTATGCCAACTCAACAAGTACCATCGGATACACCTGTAGAGCACCTTTATAATCACCCAGTTACGTTGTGATGTTTGGTAGCACACAAAGTGTTCCTCCGGTATTTGGGAGTTGCATAATCTCATAGTCATAGGAACATGTATAAGTCATGAAGAAAGCAATTGCAATATACTAAACGATCAAATGCTAAGCTAACGGAATGGGTCAAGTCAATCACATCATTCTCTAATGATGTGATCCCTTTAATCAAATGACAACTCATGTCTATGGCTAGGAAACTTAACCATCTTTGATTCAACGAGCTAATCAAGTAGAGGCATACTAGTGACACTCTGTTTGTCTATGTATTCACACATGTACTAAGTTTCCGGTTAATACAATTCTAGCATGAATAATAAACATTTATCATGAAATAAGGAAATAAATAATAACTTTATTATTGCCTCTAGGGCATATTTCCTTCAGTCTCCCACTTGCTATATAGTCAATAATCTAGTTCACATCGCCATGTGATTTAACAGCAATAGTTTACATCACCATGTGATTAACACCCATAGTTCACATCGTCATGTGACCAACACTCAGAGGATTTACTAGAGTCAGTAATCTAGTTCACATCGCCATGTGATTAACACCCAAAGAGTACTAATGTGTGATCATGTTTTGCTTGTGAGAGAAATTTAGTCAACGGGTCTGCCAAATTCAGATCCGTATGTATTATGCAAATTTCTATGTCTACAATGCTCTGCACGGAGCTACTCTAGCTAATTTCTCCCACTTTCAATATGTATCCAGATTGAGACTTAGAGTCATCTGGATCAGTGTCAAAACTTTCATCGACGTAACCCTTTACGACGAACCTTTTGTCACCTCCATAATCGAGAAACATATCCTTATTCCACTAAGGATAATTTTGACCGTTGTCAAGTGATCTAGATCACTATTGTACTCGCTTGCTAAACTCAGTGTAGGGTATACAATAGATCTGGTACACAGCATGGCATACTTTATAGAACCTATGGCTGAGGCATAGGGAATGACTTTCATTCTCTTTCTATCTTCTGCCGTGGTCGGGCTTTGAGTCTTACTCAATTTCACACCTTGCAACATGGGCAAGAACTCTTTCTTTGACTGTTTCATTTTGAACTACTTCAAAATCTTGTCAAGGTATGTACTCATTGAAAAAACTTATCAAGCGTCTTGATCTATCTCTATAGATCTTGATGCTCAATATGTAAGCAGCTTTACTGAGGTCTTTCTTTGAAAAACTCCTTTCAAATACTCATTTATGCTTTCGAAAAAATTCTACATTATTTTCGATCAATAATATGTCATTCACATATACTTATCAGAAATGTTGTAGTGCTCCCACTCACTTTCTTGTAAATACAGGCTTCACCGCAAGTCTGTATAAAACTATATGCTTTGATCAACTCATCAAAGCGTATATTCCAACTCCGAGATGCTTGCACCAGTCCATAGATGGATCGCTGGAGCTTGCACATTTTGTTAGCACCTTTAGGATCGACAAAACCTTCTGGTTGCATCATATACAACTTTTTTTTAAGAAATCCATTAAGTTTTGACATCCATTTGGCATATTTCATAAAATGTGGCAATTTGCTAACATGATTCGGACAGACTTAAGCATCGCTACGAGTGAGAAAATCTCATCGTAGACAACACCTTGAACTTTGTCAAAAACCTTTTTCGACAAGTCTAGCTTTGTAGATAGTAACACTACTATCAGTGTCCGTCTTCCTCTTGAAGATCCATTTATTTTCTATGGCTTGCCGATCATCGGGCAAGTCAACCAAAGTCCATACTTTGTTCTCATACGTGGATCCCATCTCAGATTTCATGGCCTTAAACCATTTTTGCGGAATCTGGGCTCATCATCGCTTCCTCATAGTTCGTAGGCTCGTCATGGTCAAGTAACATGACCTCCAGAATAGGATTACCTTACCACTCTGGTGCGGACCGTACTCTGGTTGACCTACGAGGTTCGGTAGTAACTTGATCTGAAGTTTCATGATCATCATCATTAATCTTCTTCACTAATTGGTGTAGGCATCACTGGAACTGATTTCTGTGATGAACTATTTTCCAATTCGGGAGAAGGTACAATTACCTCATCAAGTTTTACTTTCCTCCAACTCACTTCTTTCGAGAGAAACTCCTTCTCTAGAAAGGATCCATTCTTAGCAACGAATGTCTTGCCTTCGGATCTGTGATAGAAGGTGTACCCAACTGTCTCCTTTGTGTATCATATGAAGACACATTTCTCCGATTTGGGTTTGAGCTTATCAGGATGAAACTTTTTCACATAAGCATCGCAACCCCAAACTTTAAGAAACGACAACTTTGGTTTCTTGCCAAACCACAGTTCATATGGTGTCGTCTCAACGGATTTATATGGTGCCCAATTTAACGTGAATGCAGCTGTCTCTAATGCATAACCCCAAAACGATAGTGGTAAATTGGTAAGAGACATCATAGATTGCACCATATATAATAAAGTACGGTTACGATGTTCGGACACACCATTACGCTGTGGTGTTCCAGGTGGCGTGAATTGCAAAACTATTCCACATTGTTTCAAATGAAGACCAAACTCGTAACTCAAATATTCTCCTCCACGATCAGATCGTAGAAGCTTTATTTTCTTGACGATGATTTTCCACTTCACTCTGAAATTATTTGAACTTTTCAAATGTTTCAGATTTATGTTTCATCAAGTAGATATACCCATATCTGCTCAAATCATATGTGAAGGTCAGAAAATAACGATACCTGCCGCGAGCCTCAACACTCATCAGACTGCATACATCAGTATGTATTATTTCCAACAAGTCTGTTGCTCGCTCCATTGTTCCGGAGAACAGAGTCTTAGTCATCTTGCCCATGAGGCATGGTTCGCAAGCATCAACTGATTCATAATCAAGTGATTCCAAAAACCCATCAGCATGGATTTTCTTCATGCGCTTTACACCAATATGACCTAAACGGCAGTGCCACAAATAAGTTGCACTATCATTATTAACTTTGCATTTTTTGGCTTCAATATTATGAATATGTGTATCACTACGATCGAGATTCAATAAACCATTCACCTTGGGTGTATGACTATTGAAGGTTTTATCCATGTAAACAGAACAACAATTATTCTCCGACTTTAAATGAATAACCTATTGCAATAAACATGATCAAATCATATTCATGCTTAACGCAAACACCAAATAACATTTATTTAGGTTCAACACTAATCCCGAAAGTATAGGGAGTGTGCGATGATGATCATATCAATCTTGGAACCACTTCCAACACATATCGTCACTTCACCCTTAACTAGTCTCTGTTCATTCTGCAACTCTCGTTTCGAGTTACTAATCTTAGCAATTGAACTAGTATCAAATACTGAGGGGTTGCTATAAACACTAGTAAAGTACACATCAATAACATGTATATCAAATATACCTTTGTTCACTTTGCCATCCTTCTTATCCGCCAAATACTTGGGGCATTTCTGCTTCCAGTTACCAGTCCCTTTGCAGTAGAAGCACTTAGTCTCAGGCTTAGGTCTAGACTTGGGCCTCTTCACTTGAGCAGCAACTTGCTTGCCGTTCTTCTTGAGGTTCCCCTTCTTCCCTTTGCCCTTTTCTTGAAACTAGTTGTCTTGTCAACCATCAACACTTGATGCTTTTCTTGATTTCTACCTTCGTCGATTTCAGCATCACGAAGAGTTTGGGAATCGTTTCCGTTATCCCTTGCATATTATAGTTCATCACGAAGTTCTAGTAACTTGGTGATAGTGACTAGAGAATTCTGTCAATCACTATCTTATCTGGAAGATTAACTCCCACTTGATTCAAGTGATTGTAGTACTCAGACATTCTGAGCACATGCTCACTAGCTGAGCAATTCTCCTCCATCTTGTAGGCAAAGTACTGTCAGTGGTCTCATACCTCTTGACACGGGCATGGGTATGAAATACCAATTTCAACTCTTGGAACATCTCATATGCTCCATGGCATTCAAAACGTTTTTGAAGTCCCGGTTCTAAGCCGTAAAGCATGGTGCACTAAACTATCAAGTAGTCATCATACTGAGCTTGTCAAACGTTCATAACGTCTGCATCTGCTCTTGCAATAGGTCCGTCACCTAGCGGTGCATCAAGGACATAATTCTTCTGTGCAGCAATGAGGATAATCCTCAGATCACGGATCCAATCCGCATCATTGCTACTAACATATTTCAACTTAGTTTTCTCTAGGAACATATCAAAAATAAAACAGGGGAGCTAAACGCGAGCTATTGATCTACAACATAGATATGCTAATACTACCAGGACTAAGTTCATGATAAATTAAAGTTCAATTAATCATATTACTTAAGAACTCCCACTTAGATAGACATCCCTCTAATCATCTAAGTGATCACGTGATCCATATCAACTAAACCATGTCCGATCATCACGTGAGATGGAGTAGTTTTCAATGGTGAACATCACTATGTTGATCATATCTACTATATGATTCACGCTCGACCTTTCGGTCTCAATGTTCCGAGGCCATATCTGCATATGCTAGGCTCGTCAAGTTTAACCCGAGTATTCTGCGTGTGCAAAACTGGCTTGCACCCGTTGTATATGAACGTAGAGCTTATCACACCCGGTCATCACGTGGTGTCTCGGCACGACGAACTTTGGCAACGATGCATACTCAGGGAGAACACTTGTACCTCGAATTTTAGTGAGAGATCATCTTATAATGCTACCGTCAATCAAAGCAGGATAAGATGCATAAAAGATAAACATCACATGCAATCCATATAAGTGATATGATATGGCCATCATCATCTTGTGCCTTTGATCTCCATCTCCAAAGCACCGTCGTGATCACCATTGTCACCGGCACAACACCTTGATCTCCATCGTAGCATCATTGTCGTCTCGCCAACTATTGCTTCTACGACTATCGCTACCGCTTAGTGATAAAGTAAAGCAATTACAGGGCGATTGCATTGCATACAATAAAGCGACAACCATATGGCTCCTGCCAGTTGCCGATAACTCGGTTACAAAACATGATCATCTCATACAATAAAATATAACATCATGTCTTGACCATATCACATCACAACATGCCCTGCAAAAACAAGTTAGACGTCCTCTACTTTGTTGTTGCAAGTTTTACGTGGCTGCTACGGGCTGAGCAAGAATCGTTCTTACCTACGCATCAAAACCACAATGATATTTCGTCAAGTTAGTGATGTTTTAACCTTCTCAAGGACCGGGCGTAGCCACACTCGCTTCAACTAAAGTTGGAGAAACTGACACCCGCCAGTCACCTGTGTGCTAAGCATGTCAGTAGAACCAGTCTCACATAAGCGTACGCGTAATGCCGGTCTGGGCCGCTTCATCCAACAATACCGCCGAATCAAAGTGTGACATGCTGGTAAGTGTCGGTGTCAAAACCGGCGGATCTCGGGTAGGGGGTCCCGAACTCTGCGTCTAAGGCGGATGGTAACAGGAGGCAGGGAACACAATGTTTACCCAGGTTCGGGCCCTCTCGATGGAGGTAATACCCTACTTCCTGCTTGATTGATCTTGATGATATGAGTATTACAAGAGTTGATCAACCACGAGATCGTAGAGGCTAAACCCTGGAAGCTAGCCTATGATTATGATTGTTGTCCTACGGACTAAACCCTCCGGTTTATATAGACACCGGAGGGGGCTATGGTTACACAGAGTTGGTTACAAGGGAGGAGATCTACATATCCGAATTGCCAAGCTTGCCTTCCACGCAAAGGAGAGTCCCACCCGGACACGGGACGGAGTCTTCAATCTTGTATCTTCATAGTCCAACAGTCCGGCCAAAGTATATAGTCCGGCTGTCCGAGGACCCCCTAATCCAGGACTCCCTCAGTAGCCCCTGAACCAGGCTTCAATGACGATGAGTCCGGCGCACAGATTGTCTTCGGCATTGCAAGGCGGGTTCCTCCTCCGAATACTCCATAGAAGATTTTGAACACAAGGATCGTGTTCGGCTCTGCAAAACAAATTCCACATACCACCATAGAGAGTACAATATCCCACAAATCTAATCTGCTGACAAATTTCATAGCATGACATCACGCCACGGCCCTGTCATTATTCGAACCGTTTTTCTCAACTAGCTACTGCACATATTGCGAGGCGGTTTTCTTGGCACGTCTTGTCGAAGCAGAGATCGTGTCCCCTTATCACGGGATTCTCATCAATACGGGTGTGGGTAACCCAACCGCGCCATCAATCACGGCGCTTGGGGAATAAGCAAGTTTACTAGGCTAGTGGGGAGGCGCAGAATCCCTGCTGCCTTTATAAGGGGATAAGGACTCCCTTTTGCACCCACGCTTTCTTCTTCCTCATCCATTCCCCATCGCTCGAGCTCCAGCACCCGAGCGTTCGTCTTCTCCGCCCACAAAGGTCTTCCGAAAATGTCCGGATCCGGAGCAGGAGGCAAGTGGATGGCCTCTACCATCCGGGAGAAGGATATCAAAAAGCTTCGGGAGGCCGGGTATCTGGCCAAGAAAATCAGCCACCGTCTCCCGATGGCGGGGCAGGTCGTCCCTACTCCGGAACCGCACGATAGGGTTGTATTCCTCCCTCATTTTGTCCGCGGGCTAGGGTTTCCCCTCCACCCGTTCGTTCGAGGCATCATGTATTATTACGGGATCGATTTTCATGATCTATCCCCCAATTCCTTCCTCAACATCTCGACATTCATCGTCGTGTGCGAGGCTTTTCTCCGCATCTCGCCACACTTCGGCTTACGGCTGAAGATCCTTAATGTGAAGCCCAAGGTAGTGAGCGGCGAGCACGCCGAGTGTGGGGGCGCTATGGTGAGCAAGATGCCCAACGTCACATGGCCAACAAGTACTTTTAATGATTTCGTCAAAGAGTGGCGACAGCAGCGGTTTTACATCACTGAGCCGCGCGGCACGGAATGGGCCGCTGCTCTCGAGTTCCGATCCGGAGCCCCTCTGCGGCTTACGTCCTGGCCCAAGAAGGGCCTAAACTGGTCTTCGTCCAACGAACTGTCGGTGCTCTAGACGCGCGTTAAGGATATGGAAGACAAGAATATCGAACTTGTCAATGTAGTCCAGGTGATGTTAGTTCGCCGGATCCTGCCTTGTCAACACCGGACTTGCCATTTATGGGAATTCGATCCGGCCAACACCAGACCCTGCGAGAGCTCTTTGGCTCCTCACACAAAGACATCTGGAAGGTGCTTTTCAAGTCCAGCAAATCATGGCCGGACTCACCCGAGGACCGCGGGTACCAACTGTCCCGCCCTGCAAGCTCGGTAAGTCATTATACGTTTTATCCGCATAACCCAAGGGAAATGCTTAATGTGTTTTCCACAACTCTCCTAGGGCCGGACGAACAAGGCGGGGTGGATCCACTGTCCGGCCCCGCTGCCAGAAGAACCGGCCGGCCCACTTCTGACGAAGATGCTGGTCCCGGCGCCTTACAAGGTGCCGAAGAAGAAGGCCGAGAAGGAGGCCAAAAAGACCCGGGGCGGCCTTCGTCGCCGCGGCACTTCGGACACAATATCCGAAGGCTCCAATGCATGTTCTGCCTCCGAAGAGGACGACGACGAGGAGGAAGACGAATCCCCAGCGGGGGGAAGAAAGAAGAGGACGGCCTCCATATACTTGGAGGCCGAGTCGCCTAAAAGGGGAAAAACTATTCTTCCGGAGGAGTCCACTGCCGCCGCCGACAGCAGCCCGGAGTGGGATCCCAGGGTCCAGCCCCTGGTGAACTCGTGAGTATATAAAATCCGAACACGTTTATGTGTCCAGACTCATCATGGCATAATATTTTAACCTGAGCCGTACTTTTTGTAGTCCGGCGATGTCCCGCACCGAACAATCCTCGTCGGAGGATTTGCTGGGCTCAGATGCTATGGAGAGCGGGACGCCCCCGAAGGCCCCTTCCCCCAAATATGTGAATAACACCGAGGTTTCGTCCCAGAAGGACCCAGGCCAAGGAGGGGGGAAATATCGTGAAGGCGGCGCCTGGAGGTCAAACTTCAGGGGCCGGAGACATGGGGGAGAAGGTTCCCATGGGGGTCGACGGCGGGGGCCATCTTGAATTCGGCCCTCAGCCGGACACAATTCCGGAGACCAATACGGCTCCAGAATCAAGCAGGCGGCCTCCCTCGGCTGGAGGGGGTGTGCCTGTTCCACCGGCAACCTCTGTCCAACCAGAGGTGTTGGACGCTTTGTTGGCGGCGCTGAAGAGCGCCTCCATAGTCGATGAACACTGTGCCCTTATGGGTGCTGTGATTGAGAAGATTCAGTCTGCTGAGAGTGGACTGAATGAAGCCTGTATCAGCCTTATAAGAGGCTTTGAGGTATGTTTTATGAGGTTTCGAAGAGTGTCATAGTATGGATAGTAGGCCCTGATACACTGTTTGGTGAAAGAAAGAACCGGACAGAGGATCAAATTTATGTTCGCAGGAAGACTCACTTGATGACATCTATCTCTCTTCTTTTATAAGCAGGCGTCTGTAGCGACTGCTGCCTCTCATACTGCGGAGGTCTCCAGACTGAATCAAAGTCTGGAGCGGGCCAAAGAAGAACTTGGCCAGTTGAAAAGGCAGTTGGAAGATAAACAAGGTATGCACAAGCCCTGTTCGCGTTCAGTGCGAACGAATTTTCAGTATGATAAAATATGTTTCATGATTTGCGCTAGGGACGATGACCAAAATCGAGGCTCTTAAGAAGGCTGTGGCCGAGGCCGAGAAAAAGGCAGCCGTAGAGCAGGCTCTTCGTGAGAAGCACGAGGCCAGGGTTATTGAAGCTGAGCAAGAGCTTCAAGAGGCCGTGAAGAAATGCGAGACCTTGGAGCAGAGTTTAACGGAGAAAGAATCCGAACTCACCAGGGCTCATCAGGCCGCGCGCAATGCCCGGGGGGAAGCCCAAGGCGCCCTGCAGGAGATCCAAGAGGCGAGGAAGATTGCGGCGGGTAGGGCTTTTTTCCATGTAAAGCAAGTATTTGAGGAGAAAATCATGTTTCTAATTTTGAGTTCAGATTTCTCCAGGGGTATTTGCGGAGCTTCCCCGCAGCATATCGGATGCCGCCCGATTCTACCGAGCCGAAGAAAGGAACACTGCGGATAAGCTCTTCTGGTCGCAGTATCTAGCGCCGAATTATCCGATGCCTTTTGCCGATCAACTGAAACAGCTGATCGAACTACATAGGGCGGCCGAACTAGCCATGAAGGATTTGATCATCCGGCTATGGCCCACCGAGCCGATTCCAAGCAGCTACTTCGGGCTCGTGAAGCGGCTTGTGAGTGCCTGCCCTCGACTTGACGTCATCAAGCGGTCGGTCTATATAGAGGGTGCGCGAATGGCCTTCGCCCGCGCAAAGGTGCACTGGGGGAAGATGGATGCTGAAAAGCTGATGACCGAGGGATGGCCAGAGGGGAAGGAGCACCGCAAGCCCGAATTATATTATGAAAGTGTCCTGAAGGGATCCTGCCTTGCGGCGGAGCAATGCACCAAGGACATTATATTTCCATGAATACAATCATGTTGTCCTTTGTAATGTTGAACAAGGTCATTTCCATTATTTATTGCCTGTTATATAAAAGTTTATCCTCCTGCGCGGCCATTTTATATATTAATCCTGAGAGTTGGCCAGTCGTCGGCTTCTGCCCCCACGTAGGAAGTACGGGGGTGTTCGGGATAAACCTGATCACTCTTTATCCCAGTTTTGGGTCCTTCGAAGGAGGTGTTCAGCACAACGAACCAGGCAATCGAACTATAGGGCTTTATCACTCTCACTTAGCCATAGGAGCTTTAGAAAAGGAAGGTAGGCGCAGCCCCTGGTGGTCGGAAGACCGCACGAGGGGCTCTATAAGCACATGATCGGAAGAAAAGCCGATCCGTCGCACGCTGCATTGGTTATGGCATTATGCGGGAAGAATCCTTAAAGATTTTACAACCTCTCGAACAGCTGACCAGCTCTCGCCGTATCATGACAGTCAGTTTTCGGCTTTCTCTACGGAGGTGCTCGTCCAGAAGAACCGGGACACAATCGCAGTAGTTCTCCCTGTGCCGCCTTAGCCGATATAGCGGAACGTAAGGCAGCAAAACATGGGAGCCGGGCAAACCCAACATTTGACCCAAGACATAATTCGGAGCTGATGCATATAATACAATAAGTTCGGGGTGCCGAACTTCGATGAAGGTGTTCGGACTTTATTGCCGTATTATGGGTAAAACAAAGCCCTGGCATATTTAAGGCATATCGCGGTGTACGGATGCCACTGCTGAGACCAGGGGGAAGAAGCTGTGTGCGGATCCGGAGTATAGTCGGATGGTCATCGCGGGGAATATCTAAGGATTCCCTTGCGCGTTCGAGCTGCTTCCATATCGCCAGTCCTGGTCTGCGCAAAGGTGAACCTGCAAAGAAAATGTAAGAAATGTTTGTGTGCCGCAGAGCGGTTGAGCCGCGGTATGTGGCCTGTCCTGGCCTTCGCCGGAGTGTTTAATTGAGCTCTGGACGAGCCGGGCTATCCTGCCGCGAAGTAGTTCGGAGTCCTTTGGCGGTGTCCGGGAGCCTGGCTGTCGACTCGAGGTTCGATTGAAAGGTGCCACTCGTTGCTTCTGTTGTTAAAGCAACGGTATACTCTTTGGTACCGAGGGAAAGTTCGGCCTTGCCATTAACCGTGATGACGCCGCGCGGACCGGGCATCTTGAGCTTACGGTAGGCATAATGTGGCACCGCGTTGAATCGAGCGAACGCGGTTCGTCCGAGCAGTGCCTGATAATCACTGCGAAAGGGGACGATGTCGAAGATTAACCCTTCGGCACGGTAATTGTCTGGTGATCCGAAGATTACCTCAAGGGCGATGGAGGCCGTACAGCTGGCCTCCACACCTGGTATAATACCTCTAAAGGTGGCTTTAGTGGGCTTGATCACCGAATGATCGATGCCCATCTTGCGCACTGTGTCCTGGTAAAGCAGGTTTAGACTGCTGCCTCCGTCCATAAGGACTCGTGTGAGGTGGAACCCGTCAATTATTAGGTCGAGGACTAGTGCGGCTAGATTGCCCTGATTGGTGTTAACCGGATGATCCGTGTGGTTGAAGGTGATCGGCCCTAGTTGTTGTGGGACGACTGGTTCCGTTAAGTCGACATCCCTGAGGGTGCGCATCCGGTCTGGGTTGGGAGTGTGGGTGGCGTTTACCACGTTCATCGTTTGGATTTGCGGGGGAAATTTCTTTTGCCCTCCTGTATTCGGTGATCTGGGCTCCTCGTCGCCATCATCGCTTTGAGACCCCTTATCTTTGTTTTTGGCGCCTGACCTGCCGGCTTGTTTGAAGACCCAGCATTCTTTGTTGGTATGATTGGCTGGTGTTCCTGGGGTGCCATGAATTTGGCATGGACGGTCGAGTATGCAGTCTAGACTGGACGAACCCAAATTGTCATTTTGGAATGGCCCTTTCCGCTGACCGGACTTAGAGACACTAAATCCGGTATTGACTGCCGTATCTTCGGCGTTTTCACCATTTTTGCGACGCTTGTGTTTGTTGCGTCGGGGTTTGCCGTTGCTATCTCTGGCCTCTGATGTGCCAGGGTTGCTTGCTATGTTGTTGCTACAGGCCAACTAGCTATCCTCGCCCGCGCAAAAGCGGGTCATGAGTGTCGTGAGGGCTGCCATGGATTTTGGCTTCTCTTGGCCGAGATGTCGGGCGAGCCACTCGTCACGGATGTTATGTTTAAAGGCCGCTAGGGCTTCGGCATCCGGACAATCGACAATTCGATTCTTTTTAGTTAGGAACCGAGTCCAGAATTTCCTGGCTGACTCTCCGGGCTGTTGTGTTATGTGACTTAAATCATCAGCATCCGGTGGTCGCACATAAGTGCCCTGGAAGTTGTCCAGGAATGTGTCTGCCAGGTCCTTCCAACTTCCGATGGAGTTTGCCGGCAAGCTATTCAGCCAATGCCGAGCCGGCCCTTTGAGTTTTAGGGGGAGATACTTGATGGCGTGTAGATCATCCCCGCGGGCCATGTGAATGTGGAGGAAGAAATCCTCTATCCATACCGCGGGGTCTGTACTACCATCATCTGATTTAATGTTCACGGGTTTAAACCCTTCCGGGAAGTCATGATCCATTACTTCATCAGTGAAGCATAGGGGGTGTGCGGCGCCTCTATGCCGAGCTATATCACGACGCAGTTCATACGAGTCTTATCTGCTGTATTCGGCCCGGCCGGATTTGCTTTTAGTATATCCGACGTGACGGTCGCCGTCACGCGTTGGGGCGCGCCCCCGTGATCCGTAGATCGGTCTTTTATGTCCTGCTTTGTTTTCCAATACGTCTCGCAGGTCTTGCGTGTTGCCTCGGGCCTTGGTGTTTTTGTTTGACTGGCGACGGGGTGCGGGCTGGACTTCGGGCTGATATGCTGCTTTGTCTCGGCCACGAGGTGGCCGGTCAGCCGCATCATACGTTGGTAGTGTAGGCTTTAATGCTTCCTCTTCGATTTGGGGTAGCAACCTGCACTTTGGGTAACTTTTGGTTTGGCGTTCGAGTTCGTATTCCTCGGCTGCCAGGACCTCGGTCCATCTATCCGTTAGCAGATCTTGATCAGCTTGAAGTGCTGCTGCTTTTTATTCAAGCTTTTTGCTGTGGCTATAAGCCGGCGCTTGAAGCGCTCCTGCTCGATGGGATCCTCAGGCACGATAAATTCTTCGTCGCCGAGGCTCACCTCGTCTTCGGAGAGGGACATGTAAGTGTCATCCTCCGATTCTCCGTCTGTCGCCTGTTCCTTAGGGCTAGCTTGCCCATCCTCCCGCTCGAAGCCTGGCTGGAGGGGATTGTCTTTGTCTTCGGCACTATCCGCAGCGTTATTGTCTCTTGTGCCGGTATCGCTGCTTTTGCTATGGCGGGGCTTAGAGCGGCGCCGATGACGCCGGTGCTTAAATTTCTTCTCGAGGGGATTATCCTCCGTTGCCTTATTGCCATCGCTTTCTTTGGGGGTGTCCACCATGTATATATCGTATGATGAGGTGGCAGTCCAGTGCCCTGTGGGCGGTGGTTCTTGTTGTTCTCCTGCATCGTCGTCCATACCGTCGATGTCTTCGGAGCCAAAATCAAGCATGTCGGTTAAGTCGTCGATAGTGGCTATTAAGTGGGTGGTGGGTGGGGAACGAATTTCTTCATCGTCCGCTTCCCACTCAAGCCGGACATAGTTCGTCCAAGGGCCTCCTGACAAGGAGAGAGACCTTAATGAATTTAGCACGTCGCCCAGGGCGAGTGTTGAAAGATATCCGCGGAGGTAAACTCCATGATCGGTGCCCAAACAGATTTGATAGGCACGGACGCAGGCGGTTCGGAGTCCGTGGCCGGGGACGAATCCAAGGGTCCGGCAACACAGGTCTCATAGGAGGTGAAGTCAGTATTCGGCTCTATCGCCGCTGAGTGTGCGGCCTCCGTGGCGGGGTCCATCCGCCCGTCCTCGGACGGCGCGATCTGCTCCGGATTGAGGGCCGGAGTAGCCACAGGTGTGATCTTCCGAACACCGTCCGACGACAAAGCTAAGTCGTGCTCGTTGTGACTGTGTGGCGCACCTGACATGGGCTCGAGTCCGTTGAAGATCAAGTCTCCGCGGATGTCGGCAATATATTTTAAGCTTCCAAACCTGACCTGACGGCCAGGGGCGTAGCTCTCGATCTGCTCCAGATGGCCAAGCGAGTTGGCCCGCAGTACGAAGCCGCCGAATACGAAGATCTGTCCGGGGAGAAAAACCTCACCCTGGATCGCATCGTTGCCGATGATTGAAGGAGCCATCAAGCCTTTATCGTGATGGCACAGTGGAACTCTCAATGAAAGCACCAATGTCGGTGTCAAAACCGATGGATCTCGGGTAGGGGGTCCCGAACTGTGCGTCTAAGGCGGATGGTAACAGGAGGCGGGGGACACAATGTTTACCCAGGTTCGGGCCCTCTCGATGGAGGTAATACCCTACTTCCTGCTTGATTGATCTTGATGATATGAGTATTACAAGAGTTGATCTACCACGAGATCGTAGAGGCTAAACCCTGGAAGCTAGCCTATGATTATGATTGTTGTCCTACGGACTAAACCCTCCGGTTTATATAGACACCGGAGGGGCTAGGGTTACATAGAGTCGGTTACAAGGGAGGAGATCTACATATCCGAATTGCCAAGCTTGCCTTCCACGCAAAGGAGAGTCCCACCCGGACACGTGACGAAGTCTTCAATCGTGTATCTTCATAGTCCAATAGTCCGGCCAAAGTATATAGTCCGGTTGTCCGAGGACCCCCTAATCTAGGACTCCCTCAGTAAGCAGTATGACTTGTATCGCCCAGAACTCACTTGTGTTCTACTCGTGCATATAACATCTACGCATAAACTTGGCTTGGATGCCACTGTTGGGGAACGTAGTAATTTCAAAAAAATTCCTACGCACACGCAAGATCATGGTGATGCACAGCAATGAGAGGGGAGAGTGTTGTCCACGTACCCTCATAGACTGTTAAGCGGAAGCGTTATGACAACGCGGTTGATGTAGTCGTACGTCTTCACGATCGACCGATCCTCAGTACCGAACGTACGGCACCTCCGCGTTCAGCACACGTTCAGCTCGGTGACGTCCCATGAACTCACGATCCAGTAGAGCTTCCAGGAAGAGCTTCGTCAGCACGACGGCGTGGTGACGGTGTTGATGAAGTTACAGACGCAGGGCTTCGCCTAAGCACCGCTACGATATGACCGAGGCGGATTATGGTGGAGGGGGGCACCGCACACGGCTAAGAGATCAATGATCAATCGTTGTGTCCTGGGGTGCCCCCCTGCCCCCGTATATAAAGGAGCAAAGGGGGAGGCCGGCTGGCCCTAGCAGGGCGCGCCAGGAGGAGGAGTCCTCCTCCTAGTGGGAGTAGGACTCCCCTTTCCTAGTCCCACTAGGAGGCGGAAGGAAGGAGTGGGAGAGGGGGAAGGCAAGGCCCCCCTTCCTTGTCCTATTCGGACTCAAGGGGAGGGGGCGTGCGGCCTGCCTTGGCCGGCCCCTCTCTCTCTCCACTAGGGCCCAACAAGGCCCATTAATCCCCGGGGGGGTTCCGGTAACCCCTCCGGCACTCCGGTAAAATCTTGATTTCACCCGGAACTATTATGATGTCCAAATATAGGCTTCCAATATATCGATCTTTATGTCTCGACCATTTCGAGACTCCTCGTCATGTCCGTGATCACATCCGGGCTCCGAACTACCTTCGGTACATCAAAACACAAAAACTCATAATACCGATCGTCACAGAACTTTAAGCGTGCGGACCCTACGGGTTCGAGAACTATGTAGACATGACCGAGACACATCTCCGGTCAATAACCAATAGCGGAACCTGGATGCTCATATTGGTTCCTACATATTCTACGAAGATCTTTATCGGTCAAACCGCATAACAGCATGCGTTGTCCCCTTTGTCATCGGTATGTTACTTGCCCGAGATTCGATCGTCGGTATCTCAATACCTAGCTCAATCTCGTTACCGGCAAGTCTCTTTACTCGTTCTGTAGTGCATCATCCCGTAACTAACTCATTAGTCACATTGCTTGCAAGGCTTATAGTGATGTGCATTACCGAGAGGGCCCAGTGATACCTCTCCGACAATCGGAGTGACAAATCCTAATCTCGATCTATGCCAACTCAACAAGTACCATCGGATACACCTGTAGAGCACCTTTATAATCACCCAGTTACGTTGTGATGTTTGGTAGCACACAAAGTGTTCCTCCGGTATTCGGGAGTTGCATAATCTCATAGTCATAGGAACATGTATAAGTCATGAAGAAAACAATAGCAATATACTAAACGATCAAATGCTAAGCTAACGGAATGGGTCAAGTCAATCACATCATTCTCTAATGATGTGATCCCGTTAATCAAATGACAACTCATGTCTATGGCGGCTAGGAAACTTAACCATCTTTGATTCAACGAGCTAGTCAAGTAGAGGCATACTGGTGACACTCTGTTTGTCTATGTATTCACACATGTACTAAGTTTCCGGTTAATACAATTCTAGCATGAATAATAAACATTTATCATGAAATAAGGAAATAAATAATAACTTTATTATTGCCTCTTGGGAAAATTTCCTCTAGTCTGAGGTGCGCCATGTGACTAGCCTAAATTGAATCTACATCGGTAGTCTGGAATCTGGATTCTCGATGGCACGGAATCAATGGAGATGGTGGGCGTCCCTATGCGCTGCTCGGCAGAGTGAGTTTGAGCGGTAGGGTTCTAATTGTGTGGTTATGTCCATCAGAACTATGTATTTGCATGGTTGTGTGATGATGGATCGACAGATGGTGGTGGCACAACGTGGCATTGGCTAGATCGTGCTCGTTGAGTTTAGGGGCATGAGTCACAGGGGTAAAAACTCTACTTCTGACCTTCATCGTTTCTAGAATTGGGTTTGACCTTCATATAGTTGAACCTGCCACAATGATCCTTTGCTAAAGGTATTGTATTGAGTTTACTTGGCTCTTCCCAGGGTGAAAACCCATAATCGGGTCCAAAGATGGCAGCACGCGTGCCTCATTTCTTTTCTGAAGGCATCCTTGTTGGATCACCTATCCTACTACTTGGGGTTACCATTATTGATGGTTGTTGATGTTTTCTAACACAGTACAGACTTTATTTGATGCGGTTATTCCGTTGGTCGTTTTTTTTCTCATTATTGATAATTTGGTTCTGTATACGGTCGATTTCTTCGGTAGCTCTTTGTAACACCCACGATGCAGAGGGGTGCGGTCAACGGAAGCGGGCGCTCGGGTCTTGGCGATTGGCGCGGTCAACGCGGCAGCGGCGGCGCGCTCGTCCTCCTGCTCGAAGCAGAGGATGCAGGGGCGACGTCCGCGGCCGGACTTGGCGACGACGGTGGACTTGGCGCGCTCTCCGGCGAGGGCGGACGAAGGGGCCGGATCCAGGCGGCGAAGGAGGAACGGCGATGGCTCCACGCTCGAGGCAGGACTTGGCGCTGGAGGAAGGAGGTCCGGCGGGGGCGCGGGTCTCCAGGGCGTCGGATCCGGCCGGCGTCGAGGAGCTCCGGGGGCTGGACTCATTCTGTGGGCAAACAAAGAGGGAGGGGAGTCTGGTATGCGAGAGATGAGAGAGCCAGAGGAAGGAGGAGACGAAGGAGAGGTGCAGCGGCCTGCTGGTGCTCGATGGCGAAGGGGCGAAGCAGCTTCGGCGGTGGCGCTCGCCGGCGGAGGGAGCTCTGGTGGTGTTGCGGCTTGCCGCGCGTGAACGACGGGCGATGACGGAGGGGAACGAAGCAGGAACTCGAGCTCCTGGCTGACGAGGGGAGTGAGGAGGTGGCGCACGAGGTCGGGCTCCAGGCGGTGCTCGGGCGCCGCGGGAGGCGAGAAAGGGAGTGGAGCGATGGGTTCCTGAAGCTGCTAATGCGGCTTGGTGCGGTGGTGGATCGGGCAGGCGTGCCGATCGAGGAAGGTGGGTGGCGGCGCTGGGTTGGCTCGGGAAGGAATGAGGGGATCCCAAGGCAGAGGGGTCTAGAGGAGTGGCGGCGGCGCGATGGGATCGATGGGACAAGGGGGCTAGATTTTAGGGATTGGTCTAGGGTTGGACTATTTATATAGGTAGGGGATTAGGGTAGGGGTTAATCCGGTCCGTCCGATTATAATCGGGCGGTCGTAAATAAATAGGTTAGGTAGCCCGAATAATAAAACGGAGATGTTTTAGGGATGTTAGGGGATTATCCGGACCCATCGGTAACAACAACCCGGGTTGGGTTCGGGACAATTTTCGGACACGCGCGAGGAGGGGTTTTGTGCATTGTACAGAGAGGCTCAAACGGTCGGACAACAAAAGAACGGTTGGTCTGGAAAGGGACAACGAAGGCAACAGGGAGAAGCGGGAACTACGAACGGATGCAAGTTTTTTGAAAACATGCGGATGCAAAGCGATGATGAATGCAACAAACAAATAAAACACACGACGAACTCGAAAAAAACATGGAAGTCTTCTGGAGCGTCGGTCTCGGGGCGTTACAACACTCCACCACTACAAGAGGATCTCGTCCCGAGATCTAGGATGGCACCGGAGAGAAGCGGAAGAGGAAGAGGTGAAACAAAGTTGCTTCTTGACAAACGAGTGAAACCATTGAACCTTGAGAGGTTGCAAAGCTTGAAGAAATGACACGACGGAGGTGAACAAAATTTAAAACACTCCGTTCAGCAAGAGGAACAAGGAACATTACAAGAACCTTGTGGGTTGAAAGACATGAAACAAGGGCTTAACGAACCAAAAGAATATGAAACCACACCGGTATAACGAGATAGCCAAGGAACAAGAATGACATAATTTGACAGCACTCCGGTTGAAAAGAGAAGGAAAACTTGATAAGATGAAAAGAAATTGAGGAGATGACACAACACTCCGGTTAAATGGATAAGTACGAAAAGAACACGATCTTCACGATTCGAGATGATAAGCGAAGAGAGCAACATCACCATGCCTCCGGAAGAAAATAAGTAAAAGAAGATAGATCCTTGGAATAACGGATGGAGAAGAAAATGACACCTTCTGCCACAAATGAGCTTGGAAAGCACCCTTCCAAGAAGGTTATAACGGAGTTGTTGGAAAATCAACAACGAAAAGAACAAGCTTGTTGAGGGCTTATGGAACACATCTCAAAATTATGAGGTGACAACCCGCCACTAACGGAAACAGTTGATTGGATTGAGATCAACAAGGAGATGAAAACTTCTTCACCAAGATGAGAAGGAGAAAACTTGATCATTGATAAACACCACAAATAGCTACATTCCTTAGGGAAGGCTATAGGTGAAATATAACCCAATACAACTCCAACAAAAAGATTGATTGGTCGAAAAGATCTCTTGAACGAAGAGAAAATGATGGATTTAATTATCTCATTCCTGACAACTTCTGAATCATGAAACATGAAGGAAATTGTCAAAAATGACATAACACCATCCCAAAAGATAAGGTAGAGAGAATTGCACTTCGGAATGCAAGATGAAGAATGCTTGAACTCCTCAAAACAAAACATGTGTTGAACACCATGTTTATTTTAAAGTATAGCTTGGCGGATCTTAACTCCGAGAGAAATCTTGAAGAACAATTGAAGAATGAAACGAATCCTTGATGAGCCACCATGTTGATCCTCCATGAAGAACTCCGATAATAAAAGAATGATCAAACGAAAGGGAAAATTGAAAAGAACTCCGAGAGAAGCCTTGCAATGATTAGATGAAGCTTTGAAATGATATAATTGAAATGACTTGGAGCTTCGGAAAGAAAAGATGAACAACTTGGAACCGAGAATGTGATATGATGAACAAACTCCAGAAAGAAGAGATGAACAACTTAGAACTGATAAATTGATACCATTACGAACTCCGGAAGAAGGAATTAATCACTTGGATGAAACAAGAACAAGAATTATGTTATGCGTATCCTTCACCAATTTAAATTGATGACAAGCAATGGATTTTGGCATACTACTTATTCCCGTAGAAAGGATTAAGATAGATATAGCGCAACCTTGAGAAGGACTTCAACGAACCACCGGTAACAACGGAAGAGAATTTGGAAAAGAACGAATGAATTGATACGATAACAACGGAAGAGAATTCTTGAATGAACCACCGTAAGAATTGAAAATGAATGAAGAAAAGATAAAGAAACACCCGAAAGAATTAGAAAATGAACGAAGATACTTGAGAGAATTTAGATACAAGTGAACGAAGAGATCACGAGCTGATTAGAGAATACTTGAACGATGCACCGGAAGATTTGGAGAACGAGAGCTGAATGTTGAGAACGAATAACTCTTCTGAAATGATGGCCTTCGGAGAATCAAACTGAAAAGACTCATGAATTGCCCCGGATGGGTGAAAAGAATTCTCACAGTCGAAAACAATTATGAGAGGATGGCAAGAAGTTAGATCCATGAATCTTTAAGAGAACGGATATGATTTAGAGGAATGATTTAGAGGAAAACTCTTCTTCGGTCTTCAAATGCAGAGAATGACGATGAGAAACACCACCATGAATTATTGAGATACTCCGGGATGAAAATTAGAAAGGTTGAACCAAAAATGAAAAGAATTTGGAAGATCTTGGAGAAAGACATTTGACTGATGATGACTCGTTCTTACGTCAAACTTTGAAATGAATTTGAGAATAACTCCAGAAAAATTAGAAGAGTCAGGTAAGATCCTGGAAAAAGACCTGTGGGTTAGGGCCCACTCAAAAGAAACACCGTTGAAAAAAAAATTACTTGAAAAAGGAGATTGCACCGGTTGAATTAAATGGCTCAAAAGAGATAACAACCTCGAAATAGCTTGAACGGATTGATAATGGAGACACAAATCTTCTGAGATATCTTCGGCACTCCAGAACAAATGAATGGCGAGAAGTGGATGATTAAGAGGTACACCGGCATGAGAAAGCATTTGAAACAAGGAAATGAATGTGACCAACATTGAAGGCTTGAATTTAGTCCACCGGAGAAGAAAAAGAACGAAGAATAATAAACTTGAAGCTCCGTTAGTATCTTCATGGGAAATCACCGGATAAGAACATTGAAAGAAAATAATGAAGAGACTTCGCATCAATAAAAAGGAAACTTGATTAAGAAATCTAAGTCCTTGAAGAAAAAAGGGCGGGAAAACAAATGCAACTTGGGGCTGATGGAATGGATACCGTTGAGAAAACTTAGAATTGATCTTGCGAATATTGAAAATGATTGGATCCACTTGAAGAGAAGCACACCGGTTGAAAAGAATTAATATGACAACCTCGATGATCGAAAGGATTAGCAACCACATAGAAATATGAGAACACCGCTTAGAATATGGTATGGAATCAACACTTGACTTCGAAGCAACTCCAATACCACAACTTAAAACAAAACAAAGGATTGGCTTGCAGAATAAGCCGGAGCAAACATATGATAGAGATTTCGTCCGAAGTTTTCGTGGTGGGGCCCACACGGGCTCGATCGTACAGCACCATCATGTACAAGGCAGTGCACATGACATACGAAGCGTCCCCAAGTCGGCATAACCAAGGACTCTTTAAGACACTACGAGACCACTGTAAAACCTACCGTGGAAAGGCGGACCACTAGACGTCGAACCCCAATCTCATATCATGCATCTGTCGGAAAGATATCCTAGGAGCTACTTGAATTCCCACTTATAAACTCCCGAAACTTTCTGGTTATGCAATCTGGTGTTGGGGATACAGGGGACACAAAATATATCACCCAAACTAACAATCCCTAGATCCAGCTGTATCCATCCGTCAACACATAACCAAGAAACCTTCGGAAATCGTTTACCTCAACCTTCGAAAAGCATCCGTTATACGAGTTATGGCAATACTCCCGAACTCCCGCCCCAGTACTAGGTGGCGTCGAGGTGATCTCACCAGCAACTGCATAAAAGAGATTTTCGATGTCGGCGAAACTCAGGTATTCCAGAACTGCAACGATAAAATTGTGACGACAACACCTCGGAGCTCAACTCCCCGGGACACTGCCACAACCCCTAAATGTCAGGAGGCACCAAGAACAATGTTCTCGTCACAAAACCATCGGAATGATTCGAAGATACCCGCGTGATCCTAAAAAAATTTAGTGAAATTTGAGGAGAGAAAAGTCAAAACTTCTACGTTAGGAGACCTCACCAGAGCGACGAAGGGACTGAGGAGTAAAAAGAATCCTACTCTCCAATATATATAATCCTAAGACTCGAAACATTTTTGTTCTAGACTCAACAACGCCAGCGATTCGATCAAGCAGGGGCTCCTAAGTCGGGGATGGCTCTGATTACCAACTTGTAACACCCACGATGCAGAGGGGTGCGGTCAACGGAAGCGGGCGCTCGGGTCTTGGCGATTGGCGCGGTCAACGCGGCAGCGGCGGCGCGCTCGTCCTCCTGCTCGAAGCAGAGGATGCAGGGGCGACGGCCGCAGCCGGACTTGGCGACGGCGGTGGACTTGGCGCGCTCTCCGGCGAGGGTGGACGAAGGGGCCGGATCCAGGCGGCGAAGGAGGAACGGCGATGGCTCCACGCTCGAGGCAGGACTTGGCGCTGGAGGAAGGAGGTCCGGCGGGGGCGCGGGTCTCCAGGGCGTCGGATCCGGCCGGCGTCGAGGAGCTCCGGGGGCTGGACTCATTCTGTGGGCAAACAAAGAGGGAGGGGAGTCGGGTAAGAGAGAGATGAGAGAGCCAGAGGAAGGAGGAGACGAAGGAGAGGTGCAGCGGCCTGCTGGTGCTCGATGGCGAAGGGACGAAGCAGCTTCGGCGGTGGCGCTCGCCGGCGGAGGGAGCTCCGGTGGTGTTGCGGCTTTCCGCGCGCGAAGGACGAGCGAGGACGGAGGGGAACGAAGCAGGAACTCGAGCTCCTGGCTGACGAGGGGAGCGAGGAGGTGGCGCACGAGGTCAGGCTCCAGGCGGTGCTCGGGCGCCGCGGGAGGCGAGAAAGGGAGTGGAGCGATGGGTTCCTGAAGCTGCTGATGCGGCTTGGTGCGGTGGTGGATCGGGTAGGCGTGCCGATCGAGGAAGGTGGGTGGCGGCGCTGGGTTGGCTCGGGAAGGAATGAGGGGATCCCAAGGCAGAGGGGTCTGGAGGAGTGGCGGCGGCGCGATGGGATCAACGGGACAAGGGGGCTAGATTTTAGGGATTGGTCTAGGGTTGGACTATTTATATAGGTAGGGGATTAGGTAGGGGTTAATCCGGTCCGTCCGATTATAATCGGGCGGTCGTAAATAAATAGATTAGGTAGCCCGAATAATAAAACGGAGATGTTTTAGGGATGTTAGGGGATGATCCGGACCCATCGATAACAACAACCCGGGTCGGGTTCGGGACAATTTTCGGACGCGCGCGAGGAGGGGTTTTGTGCATTGTGCAGAGAGGCTCAAACGGTCGGACAACAAAAAAACGGTTGGTCTCGAAAGGGATAACGAAGGCAACAGGGAGAAGCGGGAACTACGAACGGATGCAAGTTTTTTGAAAACATGCGGATGCAAAGCGATGATGAATGCAACAAACAAATAAAACACACGACGAACTCGAAAAAAACATGGAAGTTTTCTGGAGCGTCGGTCTCGGGGCGTTACATTCTTGTGATCCTATTGATGTAGAGGTCATGTCTCTTGATGCTAATATATTGTTTTTGTCAAAAAAGTTGACTATAAGCATCTTTGATGCAGAGATAGGTGTAATGGGAAAAACGTTGATGTACGGTCCTGTGCAAAACTCGCTAATCCATGATTAAAAATCATGTCCCCTTTCACGATTTGGAATGGCAAATATCTAACCTTCCTCTGTAGAACGGAAAATTGGCCTTATTGGTTGATGATTTGGACGAGAGCACCTCATTGACCATTGTACCGCCAAGGAAAACTATTTCTCCATAAGAATTTGTCAATGCATTAGTTCTACACGAAAAGTAAGCGAGTATGGTTGAGTTCGAATAATCAGTTGTCACTTCAAATCTTGAAGTCTGCCACCTACCCGTTTTCTCACTAACCATTGCAATCAAGTAGGAGCACTTACGATGTTTTTTTGTTTTGTTTGCAAGGTCCCACGGTCAGCTTGGATGACGGATTGTCTCTTTCATTGGCCCCACACGCTTCACTTGTCTAAAGAACATCCCGATTAGATAGAATATTCATGAAAAAGTATTATGGATCATTGAAGAGGTCAAGAAACAAGTTACTATGTTTCTATGGAAATACAAGCATATACAAATAGAAATACGAAATGTCTATGCAGTTGGTATACAAGTAGAATCTACTTTTGTTAGTTCCAAAAAAAAGGAATATACTTTTGTTGGTTCTTCCTTCTCTACAAATTCACAAGATCTGCATGAATCTCTATGCAAAATTGAGTGGCTCACAAATCTACTCTGAGTATTAAAAATAGTCACTAGCTTTAGCAAAACCGTCGAATCATCAAAGCTCTCTCCTGTTTGTTCGAATTAAGGAGCACCCGCTCCCAATTTTATTCATCATAAAACTGATAATACATCAGGAGTGAGGTGACCCAAAGGATCGACCAAATTCAAGTTATAACAGGGCCTGATAAGTTCAGAGGCCAAGAAACAAAAACTAAAACCTCACCAAAGCTCACCCTTACCATCCACAAAGTTCACTAGAGTGACTTTCAATAATTTGTTAAATAAAACAATGACTTTCTATAGAAATAAATACTTCCTCCGTCCCAAAATAGGTGTCTCAACTTTAATACTTTGTACTAAAGTTAGTACAAAACTGAAACACTTATTTTGAAACTAATGGAGTACAAAGCTGTACTAGAAACCAAATGGCAATAGAAAGCTACCTGAAATACTTGCACTAACTTGTACTCTCCTCTCTTTTTTTGGAAAATGAGAATAGCCCCTGGCCTCTGCATCCGCAGATGACTTCTACTACTATGAGTGCTCTCATATTAGTAGGGAAGTTCAATATCCAAGTGCACGGTAGGTTCATGTTAGAGAGAGCATTAGGTGATATAGAAGCTCTGGTGCTCCTATAATATGGGCCCAGATTTAAGAGCATTTACAGCAACACATAGCAAATCCAGGCCCTCAAACGTCAACGAACGCGCCCGAGCACATCCGCGGGCACACATCATATTTTTGGCTTTCACACCCATGTTACTCATATCCGAAATCTCAAAACCATGCAACACTACGTAAACACATGATCAACACACAGTTCATCGGATCAACATTTCATCATCGAACAAAAGGAGCACAGTTCATCGGAGTTCAACGGCGAACAATGCAAATCCATACTACAAAGTACTTAAAACATAGATAACATATAAACAGAACGGAGAAGGGCCGAGGAAATCACCATTTCCTCGCCGACCCTTCCCCTTCCGGTCGTCGGTGCGGCTGTGCCCCTCCTCCATGTAGGCGTCGGCGTGCGGAGGTGCGACGTCGTCAGAGCTGGAGGTGGAGCCGTCCGTCAGATCAGAGTCGGAGTTGCACCTTTTGCTCGACAGCCTGCGGAGCAGGCGGTCTTGCTCCTTCGCATGGCGGGCCTTCTTCTTCTTCGCCGCTGCGTCCTTGTTTGCCTCACGCTCCGACAAGTTGATGGCGAGTCGGAGCGCCTTGGCATTCTTGCGGTGAAGGCACCGCGCATCCGTCTCCGCTGTCGTGAGAGGGCGGCGGAGGACTGACGCGAGGAGCGCAGCCTCGAGATTGACTAGCGCGCTCACGCGGACAGCGCCTTCCCTGCCGCTGCCCTATCCCTCGACCGCTACCGCTCGCGCCAGGCTGCACGTGCCTCGAACTCGGGTGTCCTCATGCGCTCCAGCCCCGACGTGGGCATGAGGACCCAGCGGTGGCCGGGTACCACTTCCGGACCAGAGTGTGGTGGTGGTGGGCGGCATACCTGAAGGAGCAGAGCGGAGCACCCGGAGCTGTGCGCCAGGCGGGAAGGGCTGCCGACGTCGCCGATGCTGCGTCGATGGGCGCCGGGCGCTGACGAAGTAGATCCGCCGCTGCCAGATTCGCCTTGGTCGAGCAGCGAACACTACAACGCGATGCGAAGGGCAACCTCCTCCATATCATCGGGCTCTACCCACGCAACAGGCTCGCCTAGTCGTGATTGGAGCCGGATTCCCCACCGGAGGCAACGCTGCTTCGGTCGTCGGCCATCGAATGGGTTCGAAGGTGATCGAATGTGGAGTGGACAGAGAGGGGAGTGAAGTGGAGTTCGGATTGACCGGTGTCTAGCGTTTTCCAGATGGGGATATTTGTGGGGCACGGGTGGGCCAGGCTGGGCCAAGCCTACGTGGCGGACGCGCCCGGGGCACCTCATATTCGCCCCATATTTAGCTAGATATGAGGGGCCATGGACGGCCCGAGCGTTTGAGGACGGTTTAAGACGCCCGCCTAGGTCGGTTTTTCACGACCGATCAGTGACCGGACTGTCCGCCCGGGCGTTTGGGTGCGGTTTGGGGTGCCCGACTGTAGATAACCTTAGGGTCACAGCCTAGCTCCAAGACTTGCGCGTAAATTTGAGATTCAAGCAGGGCTTTTTCGCAAAGTTGCGTGAGCCCTGCCCTCATATCCAACAACTCGTGAGAGCCCATATCACGCGAGCACCAAAGCTCCGGTATCACCTGATACTCTCTCGTTCATGTTAATTACAAATGCACAACTAACCACCCCATGCATATTTTGCCAACGAGCGTGGATGAACAAAACAGCAACTTGTCTCATCACCCAACCAATAAGGCAATAATCCTACCGTGAAAGCATCCTCAAACCGGCGTCGATCTGCATGTCGCCATGTCATCACTGTTGCCGTGCCACGCCCACGCGTAGTCACGTCATATGGAAGATGGCGACCGGTGCAGGCTGCCAGGTTAGTTAAATCCAGAACTGAATCAGCACCAATTAACTACAAGACTCTTATAATTATGAAAATGGGAATTCGAACACGGATGAGACTGACCGAGTCCTCTCTCCCCACCACACACAACAAACTCCCCACTCTCGCTAAGTTTTTCCACCACAACATGAGAAAATTCTCCACGATTGAGCACCGCGACGCCTCCCTCGCGCCCTGCTATATAACCTCCCGCACCACGGACGTACACCATACAGGCGTTCCCACTCCATTCGAGCTCAGCCATCAAGATCAGTTGCGCAACGCGAAGGGAGATCAAACCAATCGGACGTGCGCCATGGGCGAGCTGCCTCCCGGGTACCGCTTCTACCCTACCGAGGAGGAGCTGGTGCGTTTCTACCTCCGGCACAAGCTCGACGGCAGCCGCCGCGCCGACATCGAGCGCGTCATCCCCGTCGTCGACGTCTGCTCCCTCGACCCATGGCAGCTCCCAGGCACGTATACATGTCGATCATTCCAATGCTGCCATGGAATGCATTGCCATCTCATTACTAACTGACCGCGTATGTGCGTGCAGAGGTGCACCGGGGCGCCTGCGCCGGCCACGGGGAGCCGTGGTTCTACTTCTGCGCGCGGCAGGACCGGGAGGCGCGGGGCGGCCGGCCGAGCCGCACGACGCCGTCGGGGTACTGGAAGGCGGCGGGCACGCCAGGGTTGGTCTACTCCGCCGCCGGCCGCCCCGTCGGGACCAAGAAGACCATGGTGTTCTACCGCGGCCGCGCGCCGGCCGGGACCAAGACCAAGTGGAAGATGAACGAGTACAGGGCCCTCGAGGAAGACGGTTCCGATGCCGATGGCGCCGCTCCGGCACCGAACCCTGTGTTCCAGGTAATTAACTATCTAAACGCGTTTTTGTTAGATTATACTCAGTGCTCCCAGACAACAATAAAAAAATAATGCATTGTTTGTGTCTGTTCGTAGGTGCGGAGCGAGTTCAGCTTGTGCCGGCTATACACAAGTTCAGGCAACATGCGGCAGTTCGACCGCCGGCCGTGCACTGCCTTCGCCGGAGGCAGCCGCGCGTCGTCGTCCGCTGTGCCTGCATCGCCGGATGAAGATGTTGAAGTGGGAAGGTGTCAGAAGAGGAAAAGGCATGCAGCTAACGTCAACACGCCGTCTAGCAACGCTTACCACCCCGTGCAGCAGCAGCAGGAGAAGCAGGGAGGCGCCGATGAGGAGCTCGTCGACGACATGACCGACTGGGCAGAGCTTTTGGCATGGATCTAAGAGATGGATGATGCAGCAGGGTAGGCTGCTGCCTGGTGGCATTAGGGTTACTCAGATACAATGCTCTCTCACTGGTATGCCGAACTTATATGATGGCCTTTTATGGGTTGCCGGTGGTGGTAAATAAGAGAATGAACTTCTTCAGATTAAGATTGCTCCAGATTACACTAGCAGGAAGATGATAAGAAAAAGAAATATCATCTTCTCAAATGGTCTGATGTGTGTAGGCCAAAAGACTTAGCAGGTTTCGGTATTCAAAACCTTGTTGTCATGAACGAGGTCTTACTTTATAAATAGTGCTGTAAAATCTACATTTTTTTATCTACAAGTGCCGGAAGGGGTGACTATCACCTCATCAAGTTCCACTTTCCTCCCACTTAATTCTTTCGAGAGAAACTCTTTCTTCAGAAAGGACCCATTCTTGGCAACAAAGATCTTGCCTTCGGATCTGAGGTAGAAGGTATACCCAATGGTTTCCTTAGGGTATCCTATAAAGACGAATTTCTCCGACTTGGGTTCGAGCTTTTCAGGTTGAAGTTTCTTGACATAAGCATCGCATCCCCAAACTTTTAGAAACGACAACTTAGGTTTCTTCCCAAACCATAATTCATACGGTGTCGTCTCAACGGATTTCGACGGAGCCCTATTTAAAGTGAATGCGGCAGTCTCTAAAGCATAGCCCCAAAATGAGAGCGGTAGATCGGTAAGAGACATCATAGATCGCACCATATCCAATAGAGTGCGATTACGACGTTCGGACACACCGTTTCGCTGAGGTGTTCCAGGCGGCGTGAGTTGTGAAACGATTCCACATTTCTTTAAGTGCGTACCAAATTCGTGACTTCAATATTCTCCACCACGATCTGATCGTAAGAACTTTATTTTCCTGTCACGTTGATTCTCAACCTCACTCTGAAATTCCTTGAACTTTTCAAAGGTTTCAGACTTGTGTTTCATTAGGTAGACATACCCATATCCACTTAAGTCATCAGTGAGAGTGAGAACATAACGATATCCTCCGCGAGCCTCAACACTCATTGGACCGCACACATCGGTATGTATGATTTCCAATAAGTTGGTTGCTCGCTCCATTGTTCCGGAGAACGGAGTCTTGGTCATCTTACCCATGAGGCATGGTTCGCACGTGTCAAATGATTCGTAATCAAGAGACTCCAAAAGTCCATCTGCATGGAGCTTCTTCATGCGCTTGACACCAATGTGACCAAGGCGGCAGTGCCAAGGGTATGTGGGACTATCGTTATCAACTTTACATCTTTTGGTATTCACACGATGAATATGTGTAACATCACGTTCGAGATTTATCAAAAATAAACCATTGACCAGCGGGGCATGACCATAAAACATATCTCTCATATAAATAGAACAACCATTATTCTCGGATTTAAATGAGTAGCCATCTCGAATTAAACGAGATCCAGATACAATGTTCATGCTCAAAGCTGGCACTAAATAACAATTATTGAGGTTTAAAACTAATCCCGTGGGTAAATGCAGAGGCAGCGTGCCGACGGCGATCACATCGACCTTGGAACCATTCCCGACGCGCATCGTCACCTCGTCCTTTGCCAGTCTCCGTTTATTCCGCAGTTCCTGTTTTGAGTTACAAATATGAGCAACCGCACCGGTATCAAATACCCAGGAGCTACTACGAGTACTGGTAAGGTACACATCAATTACATGTATATCACATATACCTTTGGTGTTGCCGGCCTTCTTGTCCGCTAAGTATTTGGGGCAGTTCCGCTTCCAGTGACCACTTCCCTTGCAATAAAAGCACTCAGTATCAGGCTTGGGCCATTCCTTGACTTCTTCCCGGCAACTGGCTTACCGGGCGCGGCAACTCCCTTGCCGTCCTTCTTGAAGTTCTTCTTACCCTTGCCCTTCTTGAACTTGGTGGTTTTATTCACCATCAACACTTGATGTTCTTTTCTGATCTCCCCTTCCGCTGATTTCAGCATTGAATATACCTCGGGAATGGTCTTTTCCATCCCCTGCATATTGTAGTTCATCACAAAGCTCTTGTAGCTTGGTGAAAGCGACTGGAGGATTCTGTCAATGACCGCGTCATCCGGGAGATTAACTCCCAGTTGAGACAAGCGGTTGTGCAATCCAGACATTCTGAGTATGTGCTCACTAACAGAACTGTTCTCCTCCATTTTACAGCTGAAGAACTTGTCGGAGACATCATATCTCTCGACCCGGGCATGAGCTTGAAAAACCAGTTTCAGCTCCTCGAACATCTCATATGCTCCATGTTTCTCAAAACGCTTTTGGAGACCCGGCTCTAAGCTGTAAAGCATGCCGCACTGAACGAGGGAGTAATCATCAGCACGTGATTGCCAAGCGTTCATAACGTCTTGGTTCTCTGGGATGGGTGCTTCACCTAGCGGTGCTTCTAAGACATAATCTTTCTTGGCAGCTATGAGGATGAGCCTCAGGTTCCGGACCCAGTCCGTATAGTTACTGCCATCATCTTTCAGCTTGGTTTTCTCTAGAAATGCGTTGAAGTTGAGGACAACGTGGGCCATTTGATCTACAAGACATATTGTAAAGATTTTAGACTAAGTTCATGATAATTAAGTTCATATAATCAAATTATTCAATGAACTCCCACTCAGATAGACATCCCTCTAGTCATCTAAGTGGAACATGATCCGAGTTAACTAGGCCGTGTCCGATCATCACGTGAGACGGACTAGTCAAGATCGGTGAACATCTCCATGTTGATCGTATCTTCTATACGACTCATGCTCGACCTTTCGGTCCTCCGTGTTCTGAGGCCATGTCTGTACATGCTAGGCTCGTCAAGTCAACCTAAGTGTATTGCGTGTGTTCCGAGGCCATGTCTGTACATGCTAGGCTCGTCAACACCCGTTGTATGCGAACGTTAGAATCTATCACACCTTATCATCACGTGGTGCTTCGAAACAACGAACCTTCGCAACGGTGCACAGTTAGGGGGAACACTTTCTTGAAATTATTATAAGGGATCATCTTACTTACTACCGTCGTTCTAAGCAAATAAGATGCAAAACATGATAAACATCACATGCAATCAAATAGTGACATGATATGGCCAAAATCATTTTGCTCCTTTGATCTCCATCTTCGGGGCACCATGATCATCTTCGTCACCGGCATGACACCATGATCTCCATCATTGTGTCTTCATGAAGTTGTCACGCCAACGATTACTTCTACTTCTATGGCTAACGCGTTTAGCAATAAAGTAAAGTAATTTACATGGCGTTATTCAATGACACGCAGGTCATACAAAAAATAAAGACAACTCCTATGGCTCCTGCCGGTTGTCATACTCATCGACATGCAAGTCGTGATTCCTATTACAAGAATATGATCAATCTCATACATCACATATATCATTCATCACATCTTCTGGCCATATCACATCACATAGCACATGCTGCAAAAACAAGTTAGACGTCCTCTAATTGTTGTTGCAAGTTTTTACGTGGCTTGTATAGGTTTCTAGCAAGAACGTTTCTTACCTACGTAAAACCACAACGTGATATGCCAATTTCTATTTACCCTTCATAAGGACCCTTTTCATCGAATCCGTTCCGACTAAAGTGGGAGAGACAGACACCCGCTAGCCACCTTATACAACTAGTGCATGTCAGTCGGTGGAACCTGTCTCACGTAAGCGTACGTGTAAGGTCGGTCCGGGCCGCTTCATCCCACAATACCGCCGAAACAAGATAAGACTAGTAGCGGCAAGAAGAATTGGCAACATCTACGCCCACAACTGCTTTGTGTTCTACTCGTGCATAGTAACTACGCATAGGCCTGGCTCATGATGCCACTGTTGGGGATCGTAGAAGAATTTTTAAAAAATTTCCTACGCATCACTAGATCCATGCAAAGAAAACGAAAGCGCCTAGATGATCCACATTGTCCCAACTGTAGCCAAAATGCTAAAGAAACTCTTACACGTCTGCTCTGGGACTGCAATTTTGCTCAAAATTGCTGGAATTTCTTGCTCCCCATGAAAAGGAGCTTGACATCAAGAAGGCCTTCGACTCTGTTCGCTGGGACTACCTCCTCGACCTTCTCAAACACCTTGGAGTTCCTCCGCGCTTTCTGTTGGGGATCGTAGCAGAATTTTTAAAAAAATTCCTACGCATCACTAAGATCCATCTATGGAGTATACTAGCAACGAGGGGAAAGGAGTGCATCTACATACCCTTGTAGATCGCGAGCGGAAGCGTTCCAATGAACGGGGTTGATGGAGTCGTACTCGCCGTGATCCAAATCACCGATGACCGAGTGCCGAACGGACGGCACCTCCGCATTCAACACACGTACGGAGCAGCGACGTCTCCTCCTTCTTGATCCAGCAAGGGGGAAGGAGAGGTTGATGGAGATCCAGCAGCACGACGGCGTGGTGGTGGATGTAGCGGGATCTCGGCAGGGCTTCTTCAAGCTTCTGCGAGAGGGAGAGGTGTTGCAGGGGAGGACGGAGGCGCCAAGGGCTGTGTCCTTGCTGCCCTCCCTCCCCCCCCTTTCATATAGGGCCCCTGGGAGGGGGGCGCCGGCCAAGAACCCATCTATGGGGGGGCGGCGGCCAAGGGGGGGAAACTCCCCCCCCCCAAGTCAAGTGCCCCCCCCCACCCTAGGGTTTCCAACCCTAGGCGCAGGGGGGAGGCCCATGGGGGGCGCCCCAGCCCACTAAGGGCTGGTTCCCTTCCCACTTCAGCCCATGGGGCCCTCCGGGATAGGTGGCCCCACCCGGTGGACCCCCGGGACCCTTCCGGTGGTCCCGGTACAATACCGATAACCCCCGAAACTTTCCCGGTGGCCGAAACTGGACTTCCTATATATAATTCTTCACCTCCGGACCATTCCGGAACTCCTCGTGACGTCCGGGATCTCATCCGGGACTCCGAACAACTTTCGGGTTTCCGCATACTCATATCTCTACAACCCTAGCGTCACCGAACCTTAAGTGTGTAGACCCTACGGGTTCGGGAGACATGCAGACATGACCGAGACGCCTCTCCGGTCAATAACCAACAGCGGGATCTGGATACCCATGTTGGCTCCCACATGTTCCACGATGATATCATCGAATGAACCACGACGTCGAGGATTCAATCAATCCCGTATACAATTCCCTTTGTCAATCGGTATGTTACTTGCCCGAGATTCGATCGTCGGTATCCCAATACCTTGTTCAATCTCGTTACCGGCAAGTCTCTTTACTCGTACCGTAATGCATGATCCCGTGACTAACTCCTTAGTCACATTGAGCTCATTATGATGATGCATTACCGAGTGGGCCCAGAGATACCTCTCCGTCATACGGAGTGACAAATCCCAGTCTCGATCCGTGCCAACCCAACAGGCACTTTCGGAGATACCCGTAGTGTACCTTTATAGTCACCCAGTTACGTTGTGACGTTTGGCACACCCAAAGTACTCCTACGGTATCCGGGAGTTGCACGATCTCATGGTCTAAGGAGAAGATACTTGACATTGGAAAAGCTCTAGCAAACGAACTACACGATCTTTGAGCTATGCTTAGGATTGGGTCTTGTCCATCACATCATTCTCCTAATGATGTGATCCCGTTATCAATGACATCCAATGTCCATAGTCAGGAAACCATGACTATCTGTTGATCAACGAGCTAGTCAACTAGAGGCTTACTAGGGACATGTTGTGGTCTATGTATTCACACATGCATTACGATTTCCGGATAACACAATTATAGCATGAACAATAGACAATTACCATGAACAAAGAAATATAATAATAACCATTTATTATTGCCTCTAGGGCATATTTCCAACACTTTCGTGGTTGGGTCTCGACTCTCTTGGCTTCGGCATCTTCGCGAGTCTTGCTCAACGGTATTCCGGGCAACCCAATTAAGCTTGGAAGGGCTTGAGGCAAGGAGATCCTCTATCCCCCCTCCTTTTCGTCCTGGCGATCGATCCTCTACACCATATTCTCAAGAAGGCTACTGCCAAAGGAAAGCTGCACCCTCTTGGTGGTAACGCTATGACGATCAGGGCGTCCCTCTACGCGGATGACGCGGCTGTTTTTCTTGCTCCCATCAAAACCGAAGTCAAGTTCTTTGTGGACACGCTGGCCCACTTTGGAGAGATTACAGGCATGCATACCAACTTCTCGAAAAGCCTAGTGGCCCCAATCCGATGTGACAACTTGGATCTGAATGATATCCTCCTCTTCTTCCCGGCCAACCGATCGTCTTTCCCTATGAAATACCTGGGTCTGCCGTTGTCGATCAAAAGATTAAATAGAATCCACTTCCAACCCCTCGAGGATAAGATTGCGGCTCAACTTACGCCTTGGATGGGCAAACACGTCGCATCGCCTGGAAGGGTTGTGCTTGTCAAGTCGGTTGTAACGGCGATTGCTATATATTACTTGACGGTGCTAAACCTCCCTGTGGAGGTCATGAAAAAGATCGACTCCCTGCGGCGTGCATATCTCTGGGCTGGTTGTGACAAGATTTCTGGTGGAAAATGCAAAATCAACTGGGAGCAAGTGTGCAAATCTAAAATGCATGGCGGCCTAGGTATTCTCAACTTGGAAAAATTTGCTACTGCCCTTCGCATCCGGTGGTTGTGGGGAGCTTGGACGGATCCAAGTAAGCCTTGGGTAAACTTGGGGAACCCGTGTGATGACAAAGATAAAGACATATTTGCTGCTGCCACCAAGGTTCTGATTGGAGATGGGATAAGGGCTTCGTTTTGGGAGTCTGCTTGGCTGAATGGTATGAGACCCAAAGACATCGCGCCAAATATTTTTGTGATCTCTGCAAGAAAAAACTGCACTGTCCAGAAGGCCTTACATAATAACTCATGGGTCTCCAGAGTGGACATTGGTGGGAACCTTGATGTGAACCACATAGCCGAGTTCGTCAACCTTTGGAGTGAGCTATCACACATTCACCTCAACCCCGGCGTGGCTGATTCAATTTCCTGGAAGCTCACCAATGATGGCCAATATTCGGCGGCGACGGCATACCGTGCACAATTTCTTGGCCTTATCGACTCAGATATGCCTCTTTTGGTCTGGAAGAACTGGGCTCCTCCCAAATGCAATTTTTTTGCTTGGTTGGCCATCAACAATAGGATTTGGACGGCAGACCGGCTTCAGCGTAGGGGCCCAACTGTAACCTTTGCCCGCTATGCAAACAAACGCCAGAATCAGCAGCTCACCTTCTCTTCCAATGTCGTTACACGGTTAGAGTTTGGGGAATGATCAAAACATGGCTCGGTTTACATGATGTCCATCCTACGAATTGGGGAGGCATGGTTTCCGTCAAGGAGTGGTGGCGCAACATAACTTCCGGGAGGTCACAATCTCGAAGGGCACTTCTTTCCCTTATGCTTCTTATCTCTTGGGAAATTTGGAAAGAGCGAAATGCACGTGTGTTCCGCAGCACGGCAATTCCGGTCGGGGTGCTTGTGACTCGCGTCAAAGCAGAAATTTCGCTGTGGTGCCTTGCCGGGGCGAAATATTTGTGTAATATAATGCCGCGAGAGTGATGCTTGTAATCTGATCTTTTGGCCAAGACTCTTAAACCTTCTTCTTATTCAATGAAAATGGCAAGCCTTTTGCCTTGTTTCAAAAAAATAAATAAAAAGGAGAGGTACATCTGTCTATGAAGAAACTATGTTTTCCAATGAACAACTGCCCAAAGCTTTTGGCATGAAAATCACAATTTTAGGCTGCGAGAACATTGGCTTCAGAGAAATGGCAAGATCTTCAGAGCTTTACAATCCTGTATCCAAAACTGGAGATCAGCTCTAAAAAATGATCTCAAGCTTGTTCAATTCAAAATCAAGGAGAAGCATGCAGATTTTTGTATTCACAGTCAGGGGCGGAGCTAGAGAGAAGATGACCAGGTGTCCTAGCAATATGATCACTCATATTTGTCATCTAAAGATGAGGCGTCACACACTATATTTTGCATCAAACTTACAAAGAAAACATCCTGCACCTAGTGTCCTGTGCACCCGAGTAGCTCAACTTGGGTACGCCCTTGTTCACAGTGGATAGACAATAATCTCTATCTTATGGAGTTCATACATAGAGCAGGAAGTAGATAATTCTGTTTTACCCCTTTGGACCTTTTTTGTTCCTCTCTTTTCTCCTCACCCATGTAGCATATTCTTTACAATTATATGAAAAATATACCTTAGAACAATTGTTCCAAGGCTCGAAAAAAAATATCTACATCTACATTATTTTCATGTTACTCTTTCCGTGCCACGCCCACGCGTAGTCACGTCATTTGGAAGATGGTGACCGGTGTAGGCAGCCAGGCTAGTTAAATCCAAAACTGAATCAACACTCGTTAACTAAGACTCTTATATAAGTAAGTATAACTAAGAAAAGTGAAATATGAACACGGCTGAGACTGACCGAGTCCTTCCTCCCCACCGCACACCGCAAACTCCCCACTCTCTCTCGCTACGTTTTTCCACAGCAGCATGAGAAATTTCTCCCTCGCGCCGTCCTATATAACCCCACGCTCCACAGACGTAGACCACACACGCAGTTCCCATTCCATTCGAGCTCCACAATATCGACTGGACGTGTGCCATGGGCGAGCTGCCTGCCGGGTACCGCTTCTACCCTACGGAGGAGGAGCTGGTGCGCTTCTACCTCCGGCACATGCTCGACGGCCGCCGCCGCGGCGACATCGAGCGCGTCATCCCCGTCGCCGACGTCTGCTCCCTCGACCCCTGGCAGCTCCCAGGCACGAACCAAGATATACACATGTGTAATGCACTGCTATTAGCAGCGAACTGCTATCATTGCTAACTGAATGTGTATGTGCGTGCAGAGGTGCACCGGGGAGCGTGTGCAGGGCACGGGGAGCCGTGGTTCTACTTCTGCGCGCGGCAGGACCGGGAGGCACGGGGCGGGCGGCCCAGCCGCACGACGCCGTCAGGCTACTGGAAGGCGGCGGGCACGCCAGGGTTGGTCTACTCCGCCGATGGCCGCCCCGTCGGGACCAAGAAGACCATGGTGTTCTACCGCGGCCGCGCACCGGCCGGAGCCAAGACCAAGTGGAAGATGAACGAGTACAGGGCCTTCGACGACGACGGTGCTGATGCCGCCGCTCGGCTCCAGGTAATTAACAAATATAAACGCGTTTTAGTTAGATGATGATACTCAGTCCTAGTAGTATATTAGAATCACAAGTTAATCACAAGTTGCCATTCTTTTCGCCAATTCGCCATATGCCGGATGTTCTTTCATGCAGTGAAGAGCCATGATCGAATGCTGATTGCGAAAGCTGCCTGTGGCTAATTTGCTATACATACGTGCCCGTGGTCAACTGGTTATTTGAGACGTGAAGAGATATGCAAATCAGCTACTAGCAGTTACAGCATCTTTAAATGTTTATTTATGCATTTTTTGTGCTTGTTTGTAGGTGAGGAGCGAGTTCAGCTTGTGCCGGCTGTACACAAGGTCAGGCAGCTTGCGGCAGTTCGACCGCCGGCCGTGCACTGCCGCCGCCGGAGGATGCCGCTCTGAGGACCCGGCGTCGTCGTCCGCCGCGCTTGCGTCGCCCAATCAGGATGTTGAAGTGGGAAAGGGTCAGAAGAGGAAAAGGCATGCAGCCAACGACGTCCCGTCGTCCAGCGACGCCTACCGCTCCGTGCAGCAGCAGCAGAAGCAGGGAGGCGCCGATGAGGAGCTCGCCGACGGCATGACCGACTGGGCAGAGCTCTTTGACTGGGTCTAACACATGGATGATGAAGCTCTTAAACAAGATTTGATTCATTAAAGATTCATTTAGAAAAATAAACACAGATTTGCACTAAAGCTTTAGATGAGCTACTTAATTCTTTATTTCTTTAAAAAAAATGCCGTCACCATGATGCCATTTCTACGTACGTACTATCATTTCCCCTGTGGAATTTAACAATGCAGCGGGGCGTTTTGGCTCTCAGGTCCAGGTGAACCCGAAATCTGAGCCGCCCAGGCAAGCATCGAGATCTGTTCTGCAGGTCACTGTCAAAGGAATACATGAATTCAAAACGATGTATACGCTGCAGGCCACAGTGTACGTACTGACAGTTCCCGACGGGGGAGCGGACGGACGTTGGCTCTGTTAAGGGCTTACTCTGGACCTGTACCTGGTCACGTGGTACAGATATTTTGTTTGGACGCCCTCATGTCAGCCATCCCCATATGTCAGGTGAAAGTAATGAAGGATGACGGATAGAAATATTGATTCGGTTTCTGGTTCAAATAAATAAATTAAAAAGATGATAGAGTACGGGTCAAGAGATAAAAACTAAAGGAAAGCTTGTCACAGACGTAGTTCATGGTGATTTTTGCAACAACAAAAAAAACTTAGACAACCCCGCCGCCCGCGCGAGCCACCATTGGGGTCCAACGCCGCCGCCCGCCTGCACCGCCGCCATGGAGGCGACCAACGCCGGCCACCCGCGCAGCTCGATCACCGTCGCCCACCTACGTACCTTGCCTACCACCGCCCACGGGAGCGACCAGCGCATCCACCCTCGGGCCCAGCGCCACCGCCCACCTGCGCTGCTGCCATGAGGGCGACCACCGCTGCCCACCTGCGCCACATAGGCGACCACCGCTGCCACTCGCAGGACCAGCCACTTCGTCTGATTCGGCTGCCGGCGCCGCCGATTATTGTTGTACAGTCAAGATTGTCATTGTATGATCTGAAATATACAATCAATATATAGTGAACAGTCAAATATACAGTCAAGAGTGTTAAACAGTGACTGCATTTATGCTAATGAACTAGTGAACTCACAACAAAAAAAATACGGTTCTAAAAATTCCGAGATCTAATAAATCTACTTCTTGAGTTGGTTCTGGCTTGCAAGAGTACAATCCTACTGGACATATATAGCAGAGGTTAGTCAGAACCAAATTGTCATTGTGGTTTCAGTACACGAATTGAGTGATAGTGGGATCGAACAACCACAAGTGTCATTGTCATTGTGGTTTCAGCAAAAATAAAATATCTGCTGGCTTATCAAACCAGCAAAAAAAATACAGGTTTTTGAGTTCCACTAGAATTGTCATTTTGCAATTAAAGTGAGATGAGAACAAGTGAAGTACTGAATGTGTTTGCATGATTCAGTCAAGTTTCATCCATATCATTGTCATTGTCACTGTCATTGAATGATTCAAAGTTTCACTAGAATTTGATTTTGCAGCACACATTGTGATTTAGTCAAGTTTCGCCCAGAATGACAAGTTAAACTTGACTGTCAAGTTTCATTCATTTCTGTTTGTGCATGGTTCAGTCTAGGTTCACTAGAATTTGATTTCGCAGTACCAATTTCAAACAACTCTCCATGATTCAGTTAAACTGCCATTGTCATTTTGCTGAGATCTTGTTTGAAGCTAGTACCCCACCCATATGAACAGATCTAAAAATTGTCAAGGTACTGAATCCACCCACATCAACTTTGACACAAACCTGAAGGTACTGAATCCTAACAGGTCGTTGTGTTAATATCAGCAGCTCTAAATGTGTTATGGTACTGAGCTGAGTGTACGTGAGTCCCGTAAAAAAAATGAGCGTAAATGAATAAATGATTGTTCGTACCGGAGAGCATGCCCGGTTAATGCTGGAGAAGCCTGAAAAGCACCCGAGTAATCTTCCTAACCTGGTATAGGAGAGATGCAATGTGTAAAAAAAAAATCCAATCTTTCATCAGATATCCCAGATCTGGTGAACTGAACTGAAACTAAATGGCCCAAGGCAGAAGTGGACCGACCTGCAGGAAGTGGAGTTGTGCGTGGGGGTCGTCGACGGGCACCAACTTGTACGTGACCACCACAAAGTCCTCATTTGCCTCCTGCTCATTTGTGCTGGTGACGGCGAGGTGGCAAGTCCAGGCAGGGAGGGGGCGCGAAGGCGGGCAGTCAGGAGCGCAGGGGTAGGGGGAGCGCCATGGCGAGGTGAAGAGGCCGGGTCGGCGAGGGTAGTGGATGTGGACACGGCCGCTATGGCCGGGGGCCCTTGGGGATGGAAGCGTCATTGGGCCGCCGCGCAAAATCCAGGCTTCAGATCTGGAACAAGGCGGCGGCGGCGCAGCACGGGGAGAGAGGCCAGCGCCGGCGGGGGGCCGGGGGGGGGGGGGCGGGGCGGCGGCGCAGCACGGGGAGAGAAGCCAGCGCCCCCGGGGGGGGGGGGGGGGGGGGGGGGGGATGGGGAGCGTCGTGGGCGGTGGCAAATTTGACCTATGCACGAAATCAAATCACAAAATGAACTGTCCGTGAAACTATTTGACGCGGCTGACCTTTTTGTGTGACGCCCGACACGAAGGCGCCACACTACACTGGCAACGCCTCACAGATATGCGCTATACGGCCAGCGTCGCACCCGTGCGATCCGAAAATTACTAAGTCAGTGTGCAGCGCCTAGCTCCTAGGCGTTGCACTAGTGCAGCGCCTGAGAGCTAGGCGCCACGGGTCAGCCGCGTGAAATAGTTTCACGGACAGTTCATTATGTGATTTGATTTCGTCTATAGGTCAAATTTGTCGTGGGCGATGGAGGTAGACTGGCGGGGGAGAAGAGTCCAGAATCGTACGTGTCTGTCTGGACCAAAACTGACGCCGTCTGTGAATATATTCGCTAAGTGGGCCCACTGGTGGAATTCTCTCCACATAATACCGCATGGAATACAAAGGCTAGCGCGGATCGCGAGGTGCCTGGTCGGTCCTGATTTCGGGTGCATCTGGACCCGGGAGCCAAATTGCTTTTTCGCAATGGAGCTCCTTTTCACCAAAGAAAATGTGCAAGTCAACTGCTTGTGTTCTCTTCATGCGTGCATAGATTCCTTTTTCCAGTGCAGCGATCGTGACGTCTGTTATTATTGCGATGCGTGCGAGCAAAGTACAATCACACGTAACAGACTACATGACGAGCTAGAGGCGTAGGTCTATCCGCAGATTGACTATCCGTTGAACTTTGCTTGCTGATAGAACGCAAAAGAGTTTTCCTGTCTTCACCGAATGAGTGGCATATGCTGTGGTGGTTGGAAATGTCATGTCAGGAGTAATCTCGATAAGCTAATGTCAGCAGAATGTAACTCTGTCATTCGAAAAAAGAAACTCACGTTTTTCTTGCAAAAAAAAAATGCGCAGCTCGTGCGTCAGGCTGATTTCTGACACGTCCATGCATCTGTCATGCATTCATTAATTGCCACATTTCCTTTTTTCAGAAAAGTTTTGATCTATTCATCAACTCTCCTGGCGGTACAAAAAATATCAAAAGTAAAAAAGTTATAACTGTAGACCACCTAGCAACGACTACAAACACTGGCGCGAGCAGAAGGCGCCCCGCCGTCATTGGCCCTCCCTCATCGGAGACGGGCAAACGTCGTTGTAAGTCGTCGTACTGAGGCCCCACAGAAACCGTTGTCGATGAAGAGAAGCATAGATTGAAAGGTTCCGATGCAGTGGCTTCAGTGATGGACACATTGTTGTGGCTGCAAGGGCAGAATGGTGGTCGTCTATGGCGGTTGATTTGGGCATTCTCGCCTGAAACTGGCCGTCGGAGGAGGACTCCCGTGGCTAAGGATGACCTTTGCTGCAGATGGTGGCTGTGGCCTCGGGCGCTGCCATGCAGCTGTATCGACCCGGCTTGGTAATGGGGCCTACACTTGATCGGTACTCGGCAGTTGTGTGTTGGCTACGGCGTGTTGTATGTTCGACGTGGTTCTGGATGGGCCGGGCATGGGCGACTTGAACTTCAATGGTGGATAGATCTGCCACGCGAGTTTTGACAACTGCTTGACAGTCATGGCAATGATACTTGTGAAGACGTCCCACCCATACGCTCCTCGGGAGGTGGTCGGCAAGGTGGCTCCGCAGGCATATGCTTCTTGGGTGCATAGTTACGAGGAGTGTATGGAGAGGCGTGCGACCTCATCCGATGGACACCACAATGGTTCTACCAAGAGTATTTGGTGATGCAACTTTTAGAAGATGGATGGTGCTTAGAACACCACTTTATTGTCCACGATGAAAACTTTTGTTTTAGCCTTCATTGATTGGAGGCAGCATTGAACTTTGAGTGGTCACCTTGTTAAAGGTGTTGTCTCCATGTCGACGTTCCAATCTTGATTAGTTGGTGTTGGTATTCAGAATGAAGATCCTTGTATGGGCTGTCTTCAGCAGGACATGATGACAGTGGCATGAGGGTGTTGTTTCACTGCGGAAGAAGTCTGATTAAGAAAAAGGAAAACTTGAAAGATATGTTATCTCGCTGCATGAAACTTGGCTGGGCTTGATCAGTTGGACTCTTCGCCTTTGGGTCAGAACGCAGTACGCGTAAACCGTGCTACCGTGCAGATCACGGTTGATAATGCTAAAACTAGAGGCTAATACGCGCTTCGTCGCGCCGTTCGTCACTTGTGGCATTAATTTATTTTTTCTCTAGCAAGTTATTGTGGTCAGTTGTTTTCTTTAGATTTTATTATGTTGGTTTTGGGTTTTAATTATGATATTGCAATGTTTTTCTCATTTGAATATCGTGTTGGGCTGCTGTAGGCAATGATATTTGTTGTAAGAGCATAGCGGAGTTGTTATGTGTGTGGTTGTGAAGTACTTACATGTTTTGGCAAACGGTGCCAGCCGTTGGTGGGTGTGTGAGCCCCTTGGTAGCTCTTATGCCATGTTGAACCCATGCAATTGTTGTTATAACACCCACATGGGTCGGCCCATGAAGTTCTCGCTCAGTCAGATCGGTTCCCAGCTGCTCCGCTCGCTCGCTTCAATTTTTTTTGACCGGTTAGTGCTAGCTTAGAAAAAATGGCTATTGATTTTTTGTATCATATCAAATGAAGTTCACATAATGAGGATTTAAAAAAAATTTAAAAAAGGAAATTTAAAATGTCATGAATTTCAAAAATATTAGTAAATTTCAAAAAATATTTACAAATTTGAATTGGGTATGTAATGTTTAAAATATTCATGGACTTTTAAAAAGTTTATGAACTACAAAAATATTCATGAATTCAAAAAAATGTTTATAGTCTTTTAAAATATTCGTAAGTTTTAAATATTCATGAATTAGCATGTAAAATAATAAATATAAATATAAATCCAACTAGGAAAAAAATAAATAGGAAACAAATAAAAAACTATTAAAAGCATTGTAAAATACAGAAAAGAAAGAAAAACAAAAAAGTAGGCAATACCTTCAAAACCGAAAAACCCGGCCGACCCAGCGACAAACGCCCTTGCAGGCAGGGCCCATAGCTTCTCCCACATCCCTGATGCACTAGGAAGCTTCAAATCTAAAAAGCTTAGTATCTTTATATATATATATATATATATATATATATATATATATATATATATATATATATATATATATATATATATATATATATATATATATTTCCACGCAAATCCTCTCAACACTCTCTCTTGAGATAAAACTCCGTGCCGATCATTGACAAATAAAAAACATACTTCTCTCAATCAAATGAAAACATGCCATCCCTAACGAAGGCCCGCCCGTCACACACACGTAGGGCGCATTCGGTAGGCTGCATCAAGCTCAATCAGGCTCTGGCAGACCAAGTAGGGAGTTGTTTGGTTGCCTAGCTCGCACATAGAAATTGGCCCGCAAGAAACTTAAAGCGCTCTCAGCCTGACTCGCAGGGAACGCTCAGATGTCCGTTTTTTCACATACAGACTGGGCTTAGTGTAATTTACAATACGAGGAGGATACGAGCTGAGTTTACTGCAGCCAACCAAACAACATGCAGAACATGGCCCAGATCCTGTATACACTTAAACAGGCTCCGTTGAGCCAGGCTTCGCTGGGAATGTAACCAAATGCCCGCAAGACACGTAGCGACTCAACTTAGCAAAACAAGCGCGCACCCGTACGTGCCTGCGGCGCAGCTTCCAGGCAAGCAGACGCAGTGGTTTTGGTTGGTGGTTTCTGATCACCAATCTCGCACACGAGACGCTATCCACAGATAGCCATTAGCCAAAGCATCAGATTCCGATCGATGATGGGGAACCTGCATGCATTTCCACACCCGAACCTTCACGGCTTCTTCTTCATCCATCCACCGATCCACGGACCCATGCACTGCACCGGACGGTCGTCCTGAGGTCTTCGGACGGATCGATGAGAATCCATCCCGTCATGCTCGGTTGCTCGTTATTAGATTCCCAGCTGAGTTGCTGCTGGGTCGGATGAGAGGGCACGCGTGCTCATGTTATTCTTTTCAGACTAGACCAGACCAGACCAGGAACGCCGGGGACGAACCTGGCCTGGCCAGTGGGAAAGGAGATCCCCGCGGTCCAGAGGACCCGGTGCCCGTTGGCCTTTTGGCTCGGCTGAAAATATCTGATCTGATCTTCTATTGGCCTGCATGTGGACGAACCAGGGCGAGGCGTTTCGGATCAGGAAGGAAAGCCGGAGGCGCGAGAGGATCGGCCGTAAAGGCAAAGCGAGCTGAGTCGATCGATCGATCGATCGAGATTTGGCTGGCCGGCCATTCGCCGCTGGTTGGGGCGCGCACGTATGCGTAGGCCCAAACCATCCTAGCGGATAAGCTAAACTACAGCGAGACGACGCATCAGGCGTGCACACGAACGCGGTCATTTTCATGTGCGGCGAATCCAGAGCAAAAGCTATAGTTCCTTTTTTTCGAGTATAATAAAATAAAAAGGGGCAGACGAGAGGAGAGCGAATTAGCGGAAGTGGCCGTGCTTTCTTGGGTCCTAGCGAGCGCGACGTGACATGGAAGGGCAAAAGGAAATTTTTTTGCTCAAATAATTTAGCGGGCTGCGATCTTATCCTCGAAGAGCGTTGGCCCACAAGGCCCACGGCCGCCGTCCGGGGATCCGACTGGTACGGCGCTCGCGTCAGCGGAATCCGGACGTGGGCGGCGCGTGGTGTCTGCCGTGCATGCGCGCGCTGCCGCCCGCTCTGCTTTTTGCTCCCAAAGCGCACGTGCTCCATTGTTTTGTTATTAGAATTAGAATGTTCTTGTGCCAGAAGAAGTATCAACCACTGCCATGATTAGATGATTAGGAGAGATGGAAGAAAAGATGCACTAGCTCGAACGCATGCTCATAGGAGTATATCATTGCGTGCAATGCCTTGAAGATACGACCTGAACACAGAACACAATATGTAGCACTGTTACCATCCTTGCGGAAGTAGAACACACGAGACTGAATTTGTATGTCCACTATACGTACAATTTATTTAAAACCATGTATTTACATGACATGCTTTGTAGCCCAAGTGTAGGCATACAGGGGTCAGTGGGCAATAGAACCCTCAAAAGAAAATATATCAGTGCTGCTATGGTGGTGCCATGCATGTTGGCCATGAATCTTCGATCTTATCGGCAAGGAATGGTTTACGTTGATTGCTACGATGCTTGATATAAGCCTTTGACGTTGATGCTAAATTAAGCACCTGAAGCCTATCCCACTTCAGCAATGTATTTGCATCGATTACATACACTCTCGTGTGCTTTCTTCGTAAGAAAATTCAGATTTTCTAGCATATGTGAGAGTAGAAGAAATTTTGTGAACCTAGGGTCATCTGAACCCTATAGCCTTATACGGTTGAAAAATACACTTTAAACATTAAGAAAATGTACAAATAACTTATTCATGTAAGATGTATTTTTCAAAATTATATCCAATTACACACGCATACTTGTACCCATCCTCTAAGGGCGTGAATCGTAGGTTGCATGATGTAGGCTGATTGAGCCTGACTGAGTAAATACATGCTATCGCACTAGTTCTTTTCTATTTATTACTGACACAGATGAGTTGAGTTGTCATAAGCTACACATACGCAGCCGCCTCCTCCCCAAAGAAATCAGGGTTCCTTTGCCTCCGCCGCTGCCGCTAGTCCGCCTCGTCTCCGGTGACCTTAGGGTCATGGGGTCATGCTGGACCCTGACCCTTGCCGGTGGGAGGGCTCTATTTTTAGATGTTCCTTCAAGTTTTGTTGGGGTTTGTGTTCTGCTTAGAAAGACAAGACGGCGGCGGCTCTATGAAGATGGAATAAGGTTATCCTTTCACAGCCCCCGTTTCGGTGATATGTCTAGCATCGTCGGTGGGGGTGTGGAGGTGTGTCTCTGGTAGATCTGTCTTTGGTGGATTTGCTCGGATCCGGTTGTCGTTCGTCTACGCTCGTTTGTTTTCAGGTTGGATCATTTTGATCTATGCTACTCTTCATCGGCGGCGGTTGTTGTTCTGGTGCGCTAGTCCTATGAGGCCTTAGCACGACGACTTTCCGACTGTCTATTACAACAAAAAATTTCCAGCTCCGGTGAGGAAGGAGCGATGACGGCGACGCGCCTTCGGCTCGCTTCCGTGTTTGTAATCGCCGCTAGTGGTCTAGGGATTTGATGTAATTTCTATCATTTCTGGTATTCATTGTACTGCCATGATTAAAAAACAGATCAGAAGTTTTTTCGCAAAAAAAGAAAGTAAATACTCCCTCCGTAGTGATCTAAATGCTCTTATATTAGTTTATAGAGGGAGTGCATGTTGTGCTTTGCGTTTGATTGCCCACAAAGCGCCATGCTGTATGAGAGCGGGATCACAAGCAATGGCGGAGCGTGAGTGAAATCCAAGGAGGGGTCAAAACAACTAGAGAGATTAGAGAGGCTTGGAGATTAGCAGGGCGTTTAGGCATAGCGGGACCATATCCTCGCAATTTTTCTCTTGGAAGGGGGCCGGGACCTTGGTCCCGCCGACGCTCCGCGAGTGATGAGAAGCATGACGTGTGATTGCACATGTGCTTCCCATATGCATTGTTCGGTTGTTTGCTTACGTGTGCATAGATGGTTAATTTCACCTCTTGTCCACATCACATGGTGAATATGCCTCACGCAACCACACTTGAACAACTTTTCTATGAGCGTCGAAATACAAAAAGTTACAACATGAGAGTTGTTTTGAACAACCAGATGAAGCTAGTGGTGAAAAAAAATCAAACGATCGATCGTGTGCGATGAATTTGCTGAAATTCATCTAAAATAACATGTACGCATAAACACGTTAATACAGTGCAATAGGGAGATATAGATCTACTCGTCTACGACTATCTAACAAGAAACTTATAGCAAACTTGTGTGAAACAACAAAATGAAGCTATTCCTTAAAGAAAATTCCAAACTGTCGACCGTGCGCAACAAATATGCAAAAAATGTATAAAATTCTCCAAACATAAACATGAAATTAAAGATTTACAGTCAACAAAACCAGCAACTGATTGCGGTAATGGAACTACAAAGTTGATGTGAATCTTTTTTCGTGTGGAGGTTATTTCAAATCAAAGTATCTGCTGATTTTTCAACAATGGGAGTATATTAATATCGCGAAGATACCAATTAGTATCTGCTGATTACAAGTGATTGGGTGAAGCATATTAAGGGAGGTGAGTACACCACAAATTACAAGTGATTGGGTGAAGCATATTAAGGGAGGTGAGTACAAATAAAATACTCCCTTCATTTCTTTTACTCCGCATATAATATTTGTCTTAAGTTTGACTAAAATTATAGAATTATATACAAAATTATCAACAACTACAATACTAAAGATATACATTATGAAAGTTAATTTAAATATGCATCTAGTGATATTGATTTTATATTGTGAATGTTGATATTCTTTTCTTATAATCTTAGTCAAACTTTACTACATTCGACTTAAAACAAATCTTATATGCGGGCTAAAAAGAAACTGAGGGAGTATGTATTTAAATCATTTCAGGCTTTTGGGCCGGGCTTTGGGCGGAGAAGTCAAGCCCAAGACTGGCCTTTTGACTTTACCGTCCTCTATGTGCATGATCTTTTTTTCTAAATTTTGAAACTTATACCCCATGATTTTGGACCATATTATGCTACACAATTCAGGTCCAACCAAAATGTGGATGTGGTGTGTATTTATTTACCGAGAGTCATAACCGTTTTGCTACGGTGTGATGTTGTGAGACGCCAATAACTATTCAACAAGATTTTATACATGTAGACGCCGCCATCAGTTCCCTCGCTTTCAGTGCGCTTCGGCGCCATTGAGGTGGTGGTGGTGGTGGGGGGGGGGGGGGGGTTAGAGATCAACCGTGGAGTTTGCATTGGCCTAGCCTATGTGTCTAACCTCCAGAGATGATGGCGCCACCAGCTCGACGGAATAATTTTTTCCAAACCTATCGTAGTTACAAATATTTTGATTAGCGTCTGTGGAGTGCATGTGGAGCATTGGTCAGGACCAGATCTGGCCCCATTTTTGTCCATGTTTCGGCTAGGTAGTCTCCAATGGTGTTGTTCGACATAGTGGACGACGACCATTCGAGTTTTGGTCTTCCGTCTTCTTTGTTTGGCGAAGCACGACCATGTTTGGCTCCGCCGGTGAGCTAGTAAGGTTAGACCTCATCGTTTATGTTCGGATAGATCATGATGATTGGCCAACCCTCATCTTTGTTTTTTCTTTAGGACGACGATTTAATCTCCAGTTCGATGTCATCGGATTCTTTTGGCTTCGACCGGTGACTTCCTAGTCGTTCATCAACAAAGACACCTTGGCTCCAAGGGTGTTCTAGAGATCCGTCGGCACTCAGCTTTGTCATGATGCACCATTTGTCGAGTGCAGGTGGAATATGACATCAATATACCCAAAGACATATGTTAATGTTTTATTTTTGTAAGTACGACTTTTAAGGGTCGGACAATTTTAATATGACCTTGGCCTTCTAGCAAAACAAAACCTGCTGACCAAGATTTTTTTGCGGGTTTCTTTCTATGTGGAAAGTGTTGAGTACGAGTAAACCTAAACATTCAGCACAACACAACATGTACATTGTTTTCTAGAGGGAGGGGGAGTTTATAAATCAAGCACTAAGTGCATCTATAGCCGGGCGCCTCAAACGACCGAGCGGACGACCCTTAAATTGGACATCACACATTACACTCACTGCAGATAAACAACTTACTAAAAAACCCATAAAACTATAATCATAAATGACGACATATAGAATGGGCACATATAAATCTGAACAATCACCTCCATCTCCCATGCCTAAGGGAAATTACCTACACATAGGGGGAGAATCATCAAACATCTCACAGAATAATTCAAGAGAAATCATATAGATAATGTCATGAAGATCGGAAATAAGATGAATGATTAAACAAGTCTTAGTCTCAAGATGAATTCAACCAGAGTTATGTACCATAATCTTACAACTTAGAATTACTCTCTCCATGGTGATGTTGCGGTGAATGGGGACAAAGTCAGATGGACGAGAAGTAATGGACCTCCGGTGCTTCTTACCGTCGGAATCTCTTCTCCCTCTATTCTAGATGGTTTGGCGACGGTTGTGTCTCTCTGATCATCCTCTTCCCTTTACAAATTTGTTTCTGTAGATGAGACGGAGCTGGCAGCGCCTGGTACGATCAATGGTATGAGTGCTTGCACTCATACCAGACCCCATCTTGCACTCTGGATGTGCTGTTGCAAAATTTCCCAATATGAAAGTTGCTCCATTTGGCTTAAATTGATGGGATCCTGATTGGTTTCCTTCCGAAAATATTTTTTTCCATGACAAAGAAAAAAAAGTTTTCTTCTTTCTCGAAGTGTTAACTCTAGAAAGATATAAGAAATATGGGAAACTTAATGAAAAATGCATCAAAACCCTCTACTATATGTGACAAAATATCGAGCCATCATTCTCTTTGGGTGGCGCTATGCGGGTGGACCGACTCGCGGGAGCACCCCTAAAAGACCAACAACCTCATGTCGGCCTAGTAAGATGGTGGACCAGGCCGTGCGGGAGGGACTGGTGGCAATACTAGAGGAGAATCCCTTTGGGGGATGCCAGATGCTACCGTATCTGGGGCCGCACGGGTCAAGGACTACGACGGGAGTGGTGCATCTTGGTCAAGGTGAGATAGCGAGGTAAGAGGCGCTGAGGGAGTCCTGGACTAAGGGGTCCTCGGGAGTCCGACCCATGTGCTGTGGGCAGGACTGATGGGCCATGAAGATACAAGGTAGAAGGCCTTCTCCCGTGTCCGGATGGGACTCTCCTTTGCGTGGATGGAAAGCTTAACGACCGGATGTGTAGTTTCCTTTCTCTGTAAACCGACTCTGTACAACCCTAGGCCCCTCTGGTGTCTATATAAACCGGAGGGTTTAGTCCATAGAGGCTATCACAAATCATATAGGCTAGACTTCTAGGGTTTAGCCATTACGATCTCGAGGTAGATCGACTCTTGTAACCCATATACTCATCAAATTCAATCAAGCAGGAAGTAGGGTATTACCTCCATTAAGAGGGCCTGAACCTGGGTAAACATCGTGTCCCCTTTGTCTCCTGTTACCTTTGATCCTCAGACGCACAGTTCGGGACCCCCTACCCGAGATCGGCCGGTTTTGACACTGACATTGGTGCTTTCATTGAGAGTTCCGCTCTGCCGTCGACAGAAGGTTGGATGGCTCGTTCGATCATCTACAACAATGTTGTTTCAGAGGAGACTTTTTTCCCCGGTCAAATTTTTGTGTTCGGCGGCTTCGCGATGCGTGCCAATTTGACTCGCCACCTCGAACAGATTGACAGCTACGCCCCTGGTCATCAGATCAGTTTTGGGAACCTGAATTGTGTCGCTGATATCTAAGGAGAGTTGATCTTCGAAGGGTTCGCGGCCTCGACCACTGCTCTGGCCTTAGATCCGGAGCAAACTGCCGGGTCCGAAGATGGGAGTTTGGAGCCCACCGGACTCTCTGCAATTATGAAGCTCACTACCGGAGATCCGGAGGCGACTGTCTCATCGGCAAGCCCGGAGTCAAACTGGGTTCCCCCTATCATTGGAAAGCCGGACTCACCCCCGGACGCTAGCTCTGAACTATCGAGGTCCACGCCAAGAGAGCATGGCCAGGAGGCTTTTGCCCTGCCTAGCTCCGCGGACTCTCGCTTCCCCGTCCAAACCTCGCTCTTAAACGAGGCTCTGGACTTAATGCGACCCCTCGCCATTACCTAGGAATCACCTCCGAACTACGCCCTGCCCGGATTAGGGGCTGAAATCGAGGAATTTTACGTCCCACCCACCACCCACTTCATAGCCACCGTCGAAGACTTAACCGACATGCTGGATTACGCCTCCGAAGACATCGACGGCATGGACGACGATGCCGAAGACAAGCAAGGCCAAGACCCGCCGTTTACCGGAGTTGGACGACCACCTCCACATACGACGTGTATATGGTGGATACACCCAAAGAGGATGACGGCGAAGGTAGGAAGGATCCGGTTGAGGACAAGCCTGCTGAGGCACCACCGAAGCATCGACGTCAGCGACGCCGCTCAAAATCGTGTTGCGAGAAAGACAGCAATACCGGCACCGGAGACAATAACACTCCGGAGAACGCCGAAGACCCCGAAGCCCCCGTCGAGCCCACATCCAAACAGGATGATTGGGAGGAGGGGCAAGTTAACCCCGACGATCCGGTCGGAAACGAGGACTCAGAGGGTGGTAACTATCTACCGATCTCCGAGGATGATGTGAGCCTCGGCGACGAAGACTTCATCGTGCCAGAGGAACCCCTCGAGCAAGAGCTCTTTAAGTGCCAGCTAATCACAACAGCGAGAAGCCTAAAAAAGAAGCATCATCAGCTTCAAGCCGAACAGGATACGCTCAATGAGAGATGGACTAAAGTCCTGGCAGCCGAAGAATACGGCCTCGAACGCCCAGCAAAGAGCTACCCGAAGCGCAAGCTACTACCACAATTTGATGACGAGGCCCTTGAGCCAATACCACCAAAGTATAAAACTGATGACGAACCTGACCGACCACCACGTGGACGGGACAGAGCGGCTACTTACGCCGAACACCAGCCCGCACCACCCCGCCGTCGAGGCAAGGAGGTAGCGGCTCCGGGCTACACCTACGACCTATGCAAGGACCTGGACAATAGAGCCGGTCAGACCAGATCAATCTACGGATCAAGGGGGCGTGCTCAAACGCGAGAGGACGGCCATCAGGCCCGACGCGATAAGCATAATCTCACTCCGGTTGAAAACCGGACACGGATGTCATCCGAACTCCGTCGTGACGTCTGATACGTCTCCAACGTATCTATAATTTTTGATTGCTTCATGCTATATTATATTCTGTTTTGGATGATTGATGGGCTTTACTAAGCACTTTTATATGATTTTTGGGACTAACCTATTAACCCAAAGCCCAGTGCCAGTTTCTGTTTTTCCCCCTTGTTTCAGTGTTTCGCAGAAAAGGAATATCAAACGGAGTCCAAACGGAATGAAACCTTCGGAAAAGTTAATTTTGGAACGGAAGCAATCCAGGGGACTTGGAGTGCACGTCAGGGAATCAACGAGGAGGGCACGAGGCAGGGGGGCGCGCCCACCCCCTGGGCGCGCCCTCCACCCTCGTGGGCCCCTCGTGGCTCCCCTGACGTATTTCCTCCTCCTATATATACCAATATACCCTAAAACCTTCAGGGAACAAAAGAGATCGGGAGTTCCGCCGCCGCAAGCCTCTGTAGCCACCAAAAACCAATCGGGACCCTGTTCCGGCACCCTGCCGGAGGGAGGATCCCTCACCGGTGGCCATCTTCATCATCCCGGCGCTCTCCATGACGAGGAGGGAGTAGTTCACCCTCGGGGCTGAGGGTATGTACCAGTAGTTATGTGTTTGATCTCTCTCTCTCTCTCTCGTGTTCTTGAGGTGGTACGATCTTGATGTATCGCGAGCTTTGCTATTATAGTTGGATCTTCTGATGTTACCCCCTCTACTCTCTTGTAATGGATTGAGTTTTCCCTTTGAAGTTATCTTATCGGATTGAGCCTTTAATGATTTGAGAACACTTGATGTATGTCTTGCGTGGGATAACCATGGTGACAATGGGTTATTCTATTGATTCACTTGATGTATGTTTTGGTGATCAACTTGCGGGTTCCGCCCATGAACCTATGCATAGGGGTTGGCACACGTTTTCGTCTTGACTCTCCGGTAGAAACTTTGGGGCACTCTTTGAGGTTCTATGTGTTGGTTGAATAGATGAATTTGAGATTGTGTGATGCATATCGTATAATCATACCCACGGATACTTGAGGTGACATTGGAGTATCTAGTTGACATTAGGGTTTTGGTTGATGTGTGTCTTAAGGTGTTATTTTACTACGAACTCTAGGGCTGTTTGTGACACTTATAGGAATAGCCCAATGGATTGATCGGAAAGAATAACTTTGAGGTGGTTTCGTACCCTACCATAATCTCTTCGTTTGTTCTCCGCTATTAGTGACTTTGGAGTGACTCTTTGTTGCATGTTGAGGGATAGTTATATGATCCAGTTATGTTATTATTGTTGAGAGAACTTGCACTAGTGAAAGTATGAACCCTAGGCCTTGTTTCCTAGCATTGCAATACCGTTTACGCTCACTTTTATCACTTGTTACCTTGCTGTTTTTATATTTTTCAGATTACAAAAACCTATATCTACCATCCATATTGCACTTGTATCACCATCTCTTCGCCGAACTAGTGCACCTATACAATTTACCATTGTATTGGGTGTGTTGGGGACACAAGAGACTCTTTGTTATTTGGCTGCAGGGTTGCTTGAGAGAGACCATCTTCATCCTACGCCTCCCACGGACAGATAAACCTTAGGTCATCCACTTGAGGGAAATTTGCTACTGTCCTACAAACCTCTGCACTTGGAGGCCCAACAACGTCTACAAGAAGAAGGTTGCGTAGTAGACATCAAGCAGTTTCTGGCGCCGTTGCCGGGGAGGTTAGTGCTTGAAGGTATATCTTTAGATCTTGAAATCGAATCTTTTTGTTTCTTGTTTTAGCACTAGTTTAGTTTATAAAAGAAAACTACAAAAAATGGAATTGAGGGTGCCTCATATGCTTCATCTTTTTAATGTCTTTTATGAAAATAAGGATTCCGATAATTGTGCTCAATTGCTAGAGGAAGAATGCATTAAAATGTTTGGCACTAAATATTTGAATGATGAGCATGATTTCAATGTTGTTAGTATGAATTCTTTGAATACCCATGATCCTAATGATATGAAAAGGCCCAAGCTTGGGGATGCTATGTTTGATGAGAATGACGTGTTTGAGAATATATTTGCTGCAATTAATGTTTGTCCCAAGCTTGGGGATGCTATGTTTAATGAAGATGATGTTATTAGCCTCCCAAGTTTTGATATGCAAATTTGTTATGATAGCATGCCTCCTACTTATGATGATTATGTTGATGAAAGTGGGTTTGGAAGAGTGTCAACTTTAGGAAGTAATGATCCCACTATTTTGGAGGATGTTTAATCTTATAATATTTATGAAAGTGGATTTGGAGAGGTCATGACTTTATTTAGTGATGAATCCACTATTTCCGAAGAGGTTTCAATTGATTATGATGAGAACAAAGTTGCTACTTATGATGATTATTGTGATGAAACTTATGCTATAAAAAGTAGTGATGATTATATTTATAAAACTTGTCATGATTATGATTACCATTCTTCTGAACATTACTCTTTTAATGTGGAAACAATTTATAGTATTCAAGTCTCTTATGAAACTCCCACTATTCTGAATGAGAAGAATTTTGCTTATGTGGAGAGTAGTAAAAATTCTATGCTCATAGATCATGAAAAGAATGCTTTATGTGATGGTTATATTGTTGAATTCATTCATGATTCTACTGAAAATTATTATGAGGGAGGAATATATGCTTGTAGGAATTGCAATAATATCAAGTTTCCTCTCTATGTGCTTAAAATCTTGAAGTTATGCTTGTTTTACCCTCCTATGCAAGTTGATTCTTGTTCCCATAAGTTGTTTGCTCACAAAATACCTATGCATAGGAAGTGGGTTAGACTTAAATGTGCTAGTCATATTCTTCATGATGCTCTCTTTATGTTTCAATTCTTATGTCTTATGTGAGCATCATTGAAATCATCATGCCTAGCTAGGGGCGTTAAACGTTAGCGCTTGTTGGGAGGCAACCCAATTTTATTTTAGTTTCTTGATTTTTGGTTCTGTTTAGGAATAAATGATCCATCTAGCTTCTGTTTAGATGTGGTTTTGTGTTTTAATTAGTGTTTTTGCCAAGTAGGACCTTTGGGAAGACTTGGGTGAAGTCTTTATGATCATGCTGTAAAAAACAGAAACTTTAGCGCTCACGAGATTAGCTAAAACTTTTTACTGGAGAGTGATATTTAGTTGATTCTTTTTGAAGATGATTATTAGAAAAATTACTCAGGTCCACCAATTTATTTTAGAATTATTTGAGTTCCAGAAGTTTGTTTTAGTTACAGATTACTACAGACTGTTCTGTTTTTGACAGATTCTGTTTTTCGTGTGTTGTTTGCTTATTTTGATGAATCTATGGCTAGTAAAATAGTTTATAAACCATAGAGAAGTTGGAATACAGTAAGTTTAACACCAATATAAACAAATAATGAGTTCATTACAGTACCATGAAGTAGTGTTTTGTTTTCTTTCGCTAATGGAGCTTACGAGTTTTCTGTTGAGTTTTGTGTTGTGAAGTTTTCAAGTTTTGGGTAAAGATTCGATGGACTATGGAATAAGGAGTGGCAAGAGCCTAAGCTTGGGGATTCCCAAGGCACCCCAAGGTAATATTCAAGGACAACCAAGAGCCTAAGCTTGGGGATGCCCCGGAAGGCATCCCCTCTTTCGTCTTCGTTCATCGGTAACTTTACTTGGAGCTATATTTTTATTCACCACATGATATGTGTTTTGCTTGGAGCATCATGTCATCGTATTTTGTTTTGCTTGCTGTTTGAATAAAATACCAAGATCTGAAATTATTAAATGGGAGAGTCTTCACATAGTTGCATAAATATTCAACTACTCATTGATCTTCCCTTATATCTTTTGAGCTTATAGTTTTTGCTCTAGTGCTTCACTTATATCTTTTAGAGCACGGTGGTGGTTTTGTTTTATAGAAACTATTATTCTCTCATGCTTCACGTATATTATTTTGAGAGTCTTAAACAGCATGGTAATTTGCTTAATCCTAATATGCTAGGTATTCAAGACTAGTAAAAACTTTCTTATGAGTGTGTTGAATACTAAGAGAAGTTTGATGCTTGATGATTGTTTTGAGATATGGAGGTAGTGATATTAAAGTTGTGCTAGTTTAGTAGTTGTGAATTTGAGAAATACTTGTGTTGAAGTTTGCAAGTCCCGTAGCATGCACGTATGGTAAACGTTATGTAACAAATTTGAAACATGAGGTGTTCTTTGATTGTCTTCCTTATGAGTGGCGGTCGGGGACGAGCGATGGTCTTTTCCTACCAATCTATCCCCCTAGGAGCATGCACGTAGTGCTTGGTTTTTGATGACTTTTAGATTTTTGCAATAAGTATGTGAGTTCTTTATGACTAATGTTGAGTCCATGGATTATATGCACTCTTACCCTTCCATCATTGCTAGCCTCTTCGGTACCGTGCATTGCCCTTTCTCACATTGAGAGTTGGTGCAAACTTCGCCGGTGCATCCAAACCCCGTGATATGATACGCTCTTTCACACATAAACCTCCTTATATCTTCCTCAAAACAGCCACCATACCTACCTATTATGGCATTTCCATAGCCATTCCGAGATATATTGCCATGCAACTTTCCACCGTTCCGTTTATCATGACACGTTCATCATTGTCATATTGCTTTGCATGATCATGTAGTTGACATAGTATTTGTGGCAAAGCCACCATTCATAATTCTTTCATACATGTCACTCTTGGTTCATTGCATATCCCGGTACACTTCCGGAGGCATTCATATAGAGTCATACTTTGTTCTAGTATCGAGTTGTAATCATTGAGTTATAAATAAATAGAAGTGTGATGATCATCATTTTCTAGAGCATTCTCCCAAGTGAAAAAAAGAGAGAAAGGCCATAAAAAAGGAAGAAGGCCCAAAAAATGAGAGAAAAAGAGAGAAGTGACAATGTTACTATCCTTTTACCACACTTATGCTTCAAAGTAGCACCATAATCTTCATGATAGAGAGTCTCTGGTTTTGTCACTTTCATATACTAGTGGGAATTTTTAATTATAGAACTTGGCTTGTATATTCCAACAATGGGCTTCCTCAAATGCCCTAGGTCTTCATGAGCAAGCAAGTTGGATGCACACCCACTTAGTTTCTTTTGAGCTTTTATACATTTGTAGCTCTAGTGCATCCGTTGCATGGCAATCCCTACTCCTTCCATTAACATCAATCGATGGGCATATCCATAGCTCATTGATTAGCCGCGTTGATGTGAGACTTTCTCCTTTTTTGTCTTCTCCACATAACCCCCATCATTATATTCTATTCCACCCATAGTGCTATCTCCATGGCTCACGCTCATGTATTGCGTGAAGGTTGAAAAAGTTTGAGATGACTAAAGTATGAAACAATTGCTTGGCTTGTCATCGGGGTTGTGCATGATAAGAGCATTCTTGTGTGACGAAAGTGGAGCATGACTAAACTATATGATTTTGTAGGGATGAACTTTCTTTGGCCATGCTATTTTGAGCGGACATAATTGCTTAGTTAATATGCTTGAAGTATTATTACTTTTATGTCAATATGAACTTTTATCTTGAATCTTTCTGATCTGAATATTCATACCACAATTAAGAGGGTTACATTAAAAAAATTATGCCAAGTAGCATTCCGCATAAAAAATTCTGTTTTTATCATTTACCTACTCGAGGACGAGCAGGAATTAAGCTTGGGGATGCTTGATACGTCTCCAACGTATCTATAATTTTTGATTGCTTCATGCTATATTATATTCTATTTTGGATGATTAATGGGCTTTACTAAGCACATTTATATGATTTTTGGGACTAACCTATTAACCCAGAGCCCAGTGCCAGTTTCTGTTTTTCCCTTGTTTCAGTGTTTCGCAGAAAAGGAATATCAAACGGAGTCCAAACGGAATGAAACCTTCGGAAAAGTTATTTTTGGAACGGAAGCAATCCAGGGGACTTGGAGTGCACGTCAGGGAATCAACGAGGAGGGCACGAGGCAGGGGGGCGCGCCCTCCACCCTCTTGGGCCCCTCGTGGCTCCCCTGACATATTTCTTCCTCCTATATATACCAATATACCCTAAAACCTTCGGGGAACAGAAGAGATCGGGAGTTCCGCCGCCGCAAGCCTCTATAGCCACCAAAAACCAATCGGGGCCCTGTTCCGGCACCCTGCCGGAGGGGGGATCCCTCACTGGTGGCCATCTTCATCATCCCGGCACTCTCCATGACGAGGAGGGAGTAGTTCACCCTCGGGGCTGAGGGTATGTAACAGTAGCTATGTGTTTGATCTCTCTCTCTCTCTCTCGTGTTCTTGAGGTGGTACGATCTTGATGTATCGCGAGATTTGCTATTATAGTTGGATCTCATGATGTTTCTCCCCCTCTACTCTCTTGTAATGGATTGAGTTTTCCCTTTGAAGTTATCTTATCGGATTGAGTCTTTAATGATTTGAGGACATTTGATGTATGTCTTGCGTGGGATAACCGTGGTGACAATGGGTTATTCTATTGATTCACTTGATGTATGTTTTGGTGACCAACTTGCGGGTTCTGCCCATGAACCTATGCATAGGGGTTGGCACACGTTTTCGTCTTGACTCTCCGGTAGAAACTTTGGGGCACTCTTTGAGGTTCTATGTGTTGGTTGAATAGATGAATTTGAGATTGTGTGATGCATATCGTATAATCATACCCACGGATACTTGAGGTGACATTGGAGTATCTAGGTGACATTAGGGTTTTGGTTGATGTGCGTCTTAAGGTGTTATTTTACTATGAACTCTAGGGCTGTTTGTGACACTTATAGGAATAGCCCAATGGATTGATCGGAAAGAATAACTTTGAGGTGGTTTCGTACCCTACCATAATCTCTTCGTTTTTTTCTCCGCTATTAGTGACTTTGGAGTGACTCTTTGTTGCATGTTGAGGGATAGTTATATGATCCAATTATGTTATTATTGTTGAGAGAACTTGCACTAGTGAAAGTATGAACCCTAGGCCTTGTTTCCTAGCATTGCAATACCATTTACGCTCACTTTTATCACTTGTTACCTTGCTGTTTTTATATTTTTCAGATTACAAAAACCTATATCTACCATCCATATTGCACTTGTATCACCATCTCTTTGCCGAACTAGTGCACCTATACAATTTACCATTGTATTGGGTGTGTTGGGGACACAAGAGACTCTTTGTTATTTGGTTGCAGGGTTGCTTGAGAGAGACCATCTTCATCCTACGCCTCCCACGGATTGATAAACTTTAGGTCATCCAGTTGAGGGAAAATTGCTACTGTCCTACAAACCTCTGCAGTTGGAGGCCCAACAACGTCTACAAGAAGAAGGTTGCGTAGTATACATCAACGTTGCCCGATACAGAGGCGCCGCACACTCCTTATGCTTGACCGATGAGGTAATGGAGCACCAGTTCCCAGAAGGGTTTAAACCCGTGAACATTGAATCATACGATGGAACGACAGATCCCGCAGTATGGATTGAAGATTTTCTTCTCCATATCCACATGGCTCGCGGTGACGATCTCCACGCCATCAAGTACCTCCCACTAAAACTAAAGGGACCAGCACGGCACTGGTTAAACAGCCTCCCAGAGAACTCTATTGCTAGTTAGGAAGATTTGGAAGATGCCTTTAGAGACAACTTCCAAGGTACCTATGCCCGGCCTCCGGACGCCGATGACCTTAGTCATATAGTCCAGCAACCCGGAGAGTTGGTCCGAAAACTCTGGACTAGGTTCTTAATTAAAAAGAACCAAATCGTTGATTGTCCGGACGCCGAAGCCCTCGCGGCCTTTAAACATAGCGTTCGTGATGAATGGCTTGCCCGACACCTCGGCCAAGAAAAGCCGAAGTCCATGGCAGCCCTTACCGCACTCATGACCCGCTTTTGCACGGGAGAAGACAGTTGGTTGGCTCGTAGAAGCAACGGTACCAGCGACCCTGGCACCTCCGAAGCCAGAGATGGCAATGGCAGGCCACGACGCAGCAAACACAAGCGTCGAAGCAACAATGAAGATACCAAAGACACGGCGGTCAACGCCGGATTCAGTGGCTCTAAATCCGGTCAACGGAAGAAGCCATTCAAAGGAAACAAGGATGGTCCATCTAGTTTGGACAAAATACTCGATCGGCCTTGCCAGATTCATGGAACCCCTGACAATCCTGCCAATCATTCCAATAGAAATTCTCGGGTCTTCAAACAGGCCGGTAAGTTAAATGCCGAACATAAGGGGAAAGGGCCACCAAGCGAGGACGATGAAGAGCCTCGCCCACCGAATACAGGAGGACAAAAGAAATTTCCCCCTGAGGTGAAAACAGTAAACATGATATATGCCACACATATCCCCAAGAGGGAACGCAAGCGCGCACTAAGGGACGTCTACGCCGTAGAGCCGGCCGCCCCAAAATTCAACCCCTAGTCGGCTTGCCCGATCACCTTCGATCGTAAGGACCACCCGACCAGTATCCGTCATGGAGGTTCGGCAGCCTTGGTCCTTGATCCAATCATCGAAGGATTCCATCTGACCCGAGTCCTCATGGACGGCAGCAGCAGTCTTAACTTTATTTATCAAGACATGGTCCGCAAAATGGGTATTGCCCCGTCTAAAATCAAGCCTACTAACACCACCTTTAAAGAAGTGATACCCGGCATAGAAGCCCGCTACACGGGCTCAATAACATTGGAAGTAGTCTTCGGCTCGCCGGATAATTTCCGAAGTGAAGACTTGATCTTCGACATCGTCCCCTTCCGCAGTGGTTATCACGCACTGCTCGGACGAACCGCCTTCGCTCACTTCAATGCGGTCCCGCATTATGCTTACTTAAAGCTTAAAATGCCCGGGCCCCACGGTGTTATCACAGTCAATGGAAACACGGAGCGTTCCCTCCGCATTGAGGAGCATACCGCGGCCCTTGCGGCCGAACACCTCATCGGCCATCAAGCCCCCGGACACTATTAAACACGTCTGGACTACTCTGCATGATGACAGCTCGCCGACTCCAGAGCTAGACTAGCAGTTTTGCCTCCGTCGATCGCCACACACATCCATGGCACATGTGCCGTGCGTGCATAATTACGCACTCAAAATACTCTGGGCAACGACGGAGGCACAATACAGATAGGTCTATAGTACGGCTCGACCCTATATGACCTTGACCTTTTTCCTTTGATCTTTTTTTCTTCAATACCACAGGTGCATTAAAACCTAGCTACTCCAAGGTCGTGCAAGGACTCTTTCCGAGCCCGTGTTTGTACAGACGACCGTGGGCCGTTCCTCTCAAGGAATCTCTCCAACAAAGGTGAAAGCGACGCAGACGTGCGGCAGGGCATCAATGAGATCTTCAAGACCAACTTTTTAGGCCCCATATACAGCTTTCCCTTGTGTACAAATTTTGGCATGTAAAATAGCCTTGGCACTGTCTGTAATAGCACGCCTTGACGTATTAAAATAGATTACAATAAAAACAGTTTTCACCAACCCTCGTTCGGTCTTGGTTTGTTTCATAATCTGTACTCCTGTTTTGTGCTAAGATTGCCACATATACATTCTGGTACAACTTCAATTGCCACGGGCTCTATTCGGCCACATATATTTTTCAACAAATAAGTCCGAACATTTTTATAGTATACTTCGGCGTCTCGAATATTGCATTATATGCATCGGCTTCGAATCATGTCTTTGTTCAATAGTTGGGTTGCCCGGCTCCGATGGTTACCACCTTACGTTCCACTTGTTCGGCTAAGGTAGTAAAGGGAGAACTACTGCGATTGTGTTTCTGATTCGTCCGGTCAAACACCTTAGTAAAGAAAGCCGAAAACTGACTGTCATGATACAGCGAGAGATGGTCAGCGATTCGGTGACTTACTAAATCTCTTGCGATTTTTTTCGTATTGTACGAAGGACTGGCCTCCACCCAGTCACGCGCCTAAGGCATCCAAGTTCGGATAGCCGCACACGCACCAGGGGCTAGCTCATAGTCCCATTGTCAAACTCCTATGGCTAAGTGAGAGTGATAAAGCCAGATAGTTTGATTGCCTGGTTCGCTGCACTGACACCTCCTTTACGGACCAAGACGTTGGGTCAAGTGTGGTCATGTGCTATTCCGAACACCCCCGTAGTATCTACATGGGGGCTGAAGCCGACAACTGGTAAACTTTCAGAAATAAAAACGGCCGCATAGGAGGAAAATAATTTTAGATAAAGGCACAAATATATTACAAAGCCTTAGTTCATAAAACAACATCTGGACAACTCGGATACATTTACTCAAACGTGATATCCTTCGAGCATTGGCCCTCTACTATCCGGGCACCCTCCAAGACGTCGTCAAAATACCGCTCCAGCTTGCGATGGTCCTTGCCTTCGGGCGGGCCCTCGGTCGCCATGACGGTGGCCTTCATCTTCGCACATTGCATCTTAACGCGGGCGAAGGCCAACCATGCACCTTCGATGCACGACGAGCGCTTGACAACTTCAAGTCGGGGCAACGCGTCATCAAGTCGCTTCACCAGGCCGAAGTAACTGCTAGGAATGGGTTCGGTTGGCCAGAGCCGGACTATGACGTCCTTCATGGCCAAAACGGACATCCTATGCAGCTCCGCCAGCTGCATCATCTGGTTGTTCAACAGCGTTGGACGCTCCGGCGCCAGGTACTGTGACCAGAAGAGCTTCTCCGTCGTGTCCCCCTCTTGGGCTCGGAAATACTGTGCGGCGTCAGCAGCGCTCTTCGGAAGATCTGCAAAGGCATCCGGAGAACTCCATAGTCGAGTGAGCAAGGCATACTTCTGACCGCCGAATTTACTCTGCAAAAGAAAGGGCTTACCAGCCGCTATCTGTTCGGCCTGCTTGATCTCCTTGCGAGCCTCCCGAGACTCGGTCCACGCCTCCTTGGCCCCCCTGGAGAGCCTTGGTAAGATCGGCCGCTTGGGCCTTATTCTTCTCTTCCAAGGCGTCGCACTTGTCGGCGGCGTCCTTGAGCTCTTGCTCCACTTCGGTCACCCACTCCTCATATCGGCGCCGGGCAACCTGCTCGGCCCTTAAATCTGCGGCCGCTTTGTTAGCGGCCGCTTGGCTCACCCGTGCCTGCTCCTTGGCTTGGGAAAGGGCGCCCTTCATGGTCTCGACCTCGGCCGCACTACCTGCAATAATGATCAGGGGAACACAGGAGATTAGACTCTGCATGGGCATATTACTTCAGGTGTGTAAACAATTTTTCAAAACATACCTTGCGCCTCATCAAACTGCTTGTTGATGCGGACGAGATCCTCATCGGCCCGCTCCAACTTCTGCTGGAGTTCGGATACTTTGGCCGCCTGGGAGGTCGCCGCTAACAGTGAAGCCTGATTATCAAAATAGACAAGTATATTATCTCCTACGAATATTACTTGATCCTCTGTTTGGCCTTTTTTTCAAAAGCCGAACAGAGTCTCAGGGGCTACTATCTATACACAGGCATATTTTTGCATATGCAAAGTGGCTAAGAGTATTACATCGCATACCTCAAAGCCTGTTAATAGGTTGGTGAAGGCTGTGTTCAGCCCGCCTTGGCGGACTGAACCTTCTCAACCACCACACCCATCAGGGTGCAGTGCTCCTCCACGACGGAAGCACGTTGCAGTGCCTCCATCAGAGTATTCGGCGCCTCCGGATTAGTGGAGGTCGCTGCCGGAGTTGCCACTCCCCCCCTCCTTTGAAGGGGGTCGCTCATTCGATTCCGGAGCCACTTGGGTCTCCGGAATGGTATTCGGCTGGGGGCCGGACTGTTCAGGGCTCCCGTCGTCAGTCTCCATGGGGATTACGCCCCCCATATTCTCGGCAGCCGAGGCATTACCCTCTGGCGCCGTCTTGGCGGCCTCCCGCACCTCTCCATGGTCCGGAGAGGCCCTTTGGGACAACACTTCGGTATTGTCCGTGGCGGTTGGCGGGAGGCTCGCGGGGGCGTCTCGCTCTCCACCATCCCCAGCTCCAGAGAGTTCCCCTCCGATGATGATTATTGAGGGAGATCGCGGGACGGACTGAAGCACGCCATACAATGTGTTAGACTACAATCATAAAGACCGGATACATGTAAGACATCCACGGATACTTACGATGCGGCCAGGGGCTTCGACCTGGGGCGCCACTCGGGGATGGCTTCGGCATCCGAATCCGAGCCGTCCGAGAGGGATATCTTCCCCCTCTTGGACGCCTCCGCCTCTGGGCCTATGGAGGCCGCCCTTTTCTTCTTCCTCCCCTTAGGGGGAGAATTGCTTTCTGCCTCCTCCTCCTCGTCATCTTCATCTCCCTCGTGGGAGGAGAGAGCTTCGGTCTCTCCGGACACGGCATCCGGAGTACCTTTACGGTGGAGGCCACCTTTGGCCTCCTTGCTCTTCTTCTTGGCCTTCTTCTCCGGCGCCTGATAGGGCGCCGGGACCAGCATCCTCGTTAGCAGAGGAGTGGCTGGGTTTTCGGGTAGCGGGGCCGTACACCTGATCCGCTCCGCCTTCGCTGTCCAGCCCTGAATGAGGAATGGACATCTCAGTATACCCTCTGACTTATGGACCGAAATTGTGTTCGGAAGTAAAATACTTACCTCAGTAGCCGGATTCGCGCTGTCGAGACCGATGTCTTCGGTCTTCTCCGGCCACGTCTTCTGGGCCTTGAAAAGCAGTTTCCAGATCTCTTCATGCGTTGTGCTGAAGAAGCGCTGCAGGGTCCGGGGGCCCTCCGGATTAAACTCCCACATGCGGAGAGGCCGACGTTGGCATGGGAGGATCCGGCGAAAGAGCATCACCTGAATCACGTCGGTGAGACTGGTGTTCTTGTTTATCATACTCTTGATGCGCTTTTGCAGCATCATCACTTCGTCAGTCGACCCCTAGTCTAGACCCTTGTTGGTCCACGACGCGAGTCGGATAGGGGGTCCAGATCTAAATTCAGGAGCGGCCGCCCATTTGGTACCACGGGGTTCGGTGATGTAGAACCACTCCTGCTGCCACACCTTCACGGTCTCCACGAAGGCCCCTTTGGGCCAGGTGGTGTTGGAGAGCTTGCTCACCATGGCGCCGCCGCAGTCCGCATGCTTCCCGTCGACCATCTTCGGCTTCACATTGAAGACTTTTATCCAGAGGCCGAAGTGTGGGGGGATGCGGAGTAGCGCCTCGCATACGACGATGAACGCCGAGATGTGGAGGAATGAATTCGGGGCTAGATCATGGAAATCTAGCCCGCAATAGAACATCAAGCCACAGTCGAAGGGGTAGAGGGGAAACCCTAACCCGCGGAGGAAGTGAGGGATGAACACAACCCTCTCGCCGGGCTCTGGAGTGGGGATGACTTGCTCTTTGGCAGGGAGCCTGTGTGCGATTTCTGCGGTCAAGTACCTCACGTCCCGGAGCTCCTTGACGTCCTTCTCCGTGACGGAGGAGGCCACCCACTTGCCTTGAGAACTAGATCCGAACATGGCTGGAAAGGTTGGTGGCGGTGGGGGAGATCAAAGCTTGGGCGCTGGAGCTCGAGGATGGGAAGGCTGAGGAGGGAAGAAGGCGTGGGGTCAAAAGATGTGTCTTTATCCGCTTATATAGGCAGTGAATGTCAAGCGCCCGCCCCACTAGCCTTAAAACTCGCCTATTCCCAAGGGGTCGTGCGAACGACACGGTTGGATTACCCAAACCCGTATTGATGAGAATCCCGCAATAAGGGGACACGATGTCTACTTTGACAAGATGTGTCAATGGAGGCTGTGCCTCGAAACGCGAAGCGGGAGGCCAAAAAACGGTTTGAAATAATAAAGAGGCCAGACGTAACGTCTCGCCGAAAAAGCTATCAGCGGACATACCTTATTTTGATTGAGTATTGTGCCCTTGTGGTTGAGGGTTTTAACTGTTATACAGAGCCGGATACAGTTCTCTTGCTCAGAAGACTGTTTTGAAGTATGCGGAGGAGGAACCCGCCTTGCAATGCCGAAGACAATGTGCGCACCGAACACATCGTCATTGAAGACTGGTTCAGGGGCTACTGAGGGAGTCCTGGACTAAGGGGTCCTCAGGAGTCCGGCCCGTGTGCTGTGGGCCGAACTGATGGGCCATGAAGATACAAGGTAGAAGGCCTTCCCCCGCGTCCGGATAGGACTCTCCTTTGCGTGGATGGCAAACTTAATGACCGGATGTGTAGTTTCCTTGCTCTGTAAACTGACTCTGTACAACCCTAGGCCCCTCCGGTGTCTATATAAACCGGAGGGTTTAGTCCGTAGAGGCTATCACAAATCAATAGGCTAGACTTCTAGGGTTTAGCCATTATGATCTCGAGGTAGATCGACTCTTGTAACCCCTATACTCATCAAAGTCAATCAAGCATGAAGTCGGGTATTACCTCCATTAAGAGGGCCCGAACCTGGGTAAACATCGTGTCCCCTTTGTCTCCTGTTACCGTCGATCCTCAGACACACAATTCGGGACCCCTTACCCGAGATCGGCCAGTTTTGACACCGACAGGCGTGTCGACCAGGGCGCAGCGCGGAGGAAGGCGACTACGACGGGTAGCTGCAAGTTGTTGTTGTGATCGATGGCCAGCATGTGTTGCTCCTCTCTCTGGCTAAGGTACTCGTCGTTGCCCCTGTACATATTTTTCTTTCCCCTGCCAGAACAACAACTCGTAATATTTACCCCCCAAAATGGCGATCGTTTGATTGGAAGCACGAGAAATTATGCGGTCTAGTTGGCACTGGTTGATTATTGGGCAACATCCGAGATCATAAGATATGGGGAAATCATGATGGATGGTGGTTGCGAGGCATGCTCAAGTTGGAGGGCAGCGCAGGTTTTGCTGCATTTTTACATGTTTGAAAAATGTACGAATGTATGGCATATTGTTCACATTATGGTTGGCAAATTTTTGTCACTACCTTGCATTTTGTATGGTCTTTTCATTTACTGCGTGGCAACTTAGATTTTTGATGCATTTCCCTGAAATTTTTGCATCTTACATACATAAATGAATGACAAATACTTTCTGTGACATTTTCAAATCACCATATGGCAACTCGAAATTCGTGTGCATCTTACATACATAGAAACATAGCAAATTTAAAAAATTGTTTTAGATGGTCCCATGGAAAATTCAAAACTTCCCATTATTCAAAACATGACAAATTATAGAAATTTTGCCATGCTATATTTAGGTTTTCATCCAAGTGGAAATTTCCATTATTTTGTATATGATTATATATAGGTTTGCCATGGATAATGGCATTCTTTTTCTCTATCCGTGTTCATAACATGGCAAATCACAACATTTGCTTTTGAAACATGGAAAATTGTATAAATCTCCGAGAATGTCTACATGGAAAATCTATAAAGTTTTAACCTTGCCATATGGCAAATATATATATTCTTGACAAATTTCAAACATTTTTGTTATATTCACATCTCAAGTTTTACAAAAAAAGTTATGAGATATGGTTCCTTCTAGGATAATATTTTTTTCATTAGGTGCATGTCATTTTTACACTTTCTCTATTCCCCTTCAATGCTGGCAATTTCAGGGGGAAATATCATGTTTTAGATGGAAAATTTACACCTTTTTGTGTTTAAGATATGCAATTTTTTGGAATGTTTCTGAAGTCACATGGAAATTTTTATACATTTTTTGTTTTTTATAAGAAATTTGTTTTCTACACATGGCAAATTTAGAAAATGTTTTCTCTTGGCACAGACAAATACATAAAATTTGTTTCTTCCAAACATGGAAAATTCAGGTCTTTTTGTAATGCTCCCATGTCAAGCTTTAGGAAAAATTTCCCTTTTTCATGGCAAATTAGGGAATGTTTTTTACTTTGTCACATGGCAATTTTACATATAGTTTGCATTTTGTAAGAAAAATGTTTTCCTTCACATTCCAATTTTTTTTAAAAAAAACTTGTACTTGTCACATGGAAAATTCATAGCATTTTTTCAATAATAGGAAATTTATATAATTTGCATATAATGTGCACCTTGTATATCCTTTGATTTGATTTTACCATGTAATTCTAGAAAACATGGCTATTTTCTTAACTTGTTATTGCCATGGCAAGATAAAGAGAAAATTTTCTCACAAAAAATATGGCAAATATTGCAAAGCGACATGGCAAAGTTTTACAAAATAACATGGCAAAATATAGAAATCCCTTTTAGAGTAAAATCACAGCAAAATTATTTTGTGGGCCATGACTTGTTTTCTTACTTTATTATAGTAATTTGTTTATGTACGATGACAAAAAAAATTAACATGACAATTTTTTTGGGCGACGGCATTTTTTTGTAGTACTTGTCACATGGAAAATTCATTAGCATTTTTTCAATCATGGACAATTAATATAATCTTCATATAACATGCTTTGATTTATTGTATAATGTTTCCCATGTTATTCTAGAAAACATGGAAGTTTTCTTAACTTACTATTTCCATGGCAAAATAAGGAGTAAAATGTTCTCACAAAAGACATGACAAATTTTGTAAAGCTACATGACAATTTTTTGCAAAATCACATGGCAAAATTTATAATTCTATGATTTAGAGTAAGTTCACATGGTAAAACTTTTTTTGTAGCATGGAAAATTATTTTTCTTACTTTTATTATGGTAATTTTTTTGGTAACATCACAAACTTAGTTTTTGTAACATGGAAAATTATTTTTGGACCATGCCACTTTTATTATTGTATTAGTTGTCACATGGAAAAATCAGGGTAAATTTATATAATGTGCACATTGTATATCCTTTGATTTGTTCTATAATTTTTGCCATGTTATTCTAGATAGCATGGCAATTTTCTTAACTTGTTATTACTGGTCCATGACAACATAAAAGAGAAAATGTTTCACAAAAAACATGGCAAATTATGTAAAGCGACATGGCAACTTCTTACAAAATCACATGGCAATATTTAGGAATTATTTTTTAGAGTAAAATCACATGGCAAAGTTATTATTTTGTAATATGGAAAATTCTTTTTCTTACTTATATGGCGATAAATTCCTTTTTGCACCATGAAATTTTATTTTTTGTAACATGGCTATTTTTTGGGGGACAAAGGCAAATTTATCTATACATACCATGCCATTTTCATTTTTGAACATAACATGGTAATTTCCTTTCTTGTAAGTCTTCGGACCATGGCCATTTTATTTTGCACATCACTGAAATTTTATTGAACAAACCATGGTATATTTATTTTTAATATCATGACAAATTATTTGAACATACCTTGGCAATTTTATATTAACATACCGTGATAAACCTTTTGTGGTTTTACGATGGCACCAGACATTTTTTATGCTACATATCATGGCAAATTTGTTTTCGTTTTAAGATGGAATGTTTTTTTAATACATGAATCTTGAAAATGGCCAATCATTTTTTTCAATACATAGGTAATTTTTATCACGAGCAGGGAAACCCTTTTCCTGACATTTTTAAGATGGCAAATTCTGGGAATTTTTTGTTTCCCATAACACCTATTGGTTGATACGTCTCCAACGTATCTATAATTTTTGATTGTTCCATGCTATTATATTTTCTATCTTGGATGTTTTATATGCATTTATATGCTAATTCATATGATTTTTGGGACTAACCTATTAACCTAGAGCCCAGTGCCAGTTTCTATTTTTCATTGTTTTTGAGTTTCGCAGAAAAGGAATATCAAATGGAGTCCAAACGAGCTGAAAATTTACGGTGATTTTTTATGGACCAGAAGAAGCCCCCGAAGCAAAAGAGTTTGGCTAGAAGAGTCCCGAGCCAACCACAAGGTTGGAGGGCGCGCCCTACGCTCCCCCCGGGTGCGTCCTCCGTCCTTGTCGTTGACTTGTGGACCCCCCCTGACTTGTTCTCGACGCCAAAAATTACTGTAAATACAGAAACCCCCAGAAATAAACCTAGATCGGAAGTTCCACCGCTGCAAGCCTCTGTAGCCACGAAAAACCAATTGGGAGCCCGTTTCGGCACCATGCCGGAGGGGGAAACCATCATCGGTGGCCATCTTCATCATCCCGGCGGTCTCCATGACGAGGAGGGAGTAGTTCACCCTCGGGGCTGAGGGTATGTACTAGTAGCTATGTGTTTGATCTCTCTCTTTCTCTCTCTCTCTCTCTCTCTCTCTCTCGTGTTCTTGATTTGGCAAGATCTTGATGTACTGCGAGCTTTGCTATTATAGTTCGATCTTATGATGTTTCTCCCCCTCTACCTTCTTGTAATGGATTGAGTTTTCCCTTTGAAGTTATCTTATCGGATTGAGTCTTTAAGGATTTGAGAACACTTGATGTATGTCTTGCATGTGCTTATCTGTGGTGACAATGGAATATTCACGTGATCCACTTGATGTATGTTTTGGTGATCAACTTGTGGGTTCTGTGACCTTGTGAACTTACGCATAGGAGTTGGCACACGTTTTCGTCTTGACTCTCCGGTAGAAACTTTGGGGCACTCTTTGAAGTTTTTTGTGTTGGTTTGAATAGATGAATCTGAGATTGTGTGATGCATATCATACAATCAAACCTGTGGATACTTGTGGTGACATTGGAGTATCTAGGTGACATTAGGGTTTTGGTTGATGTGTATCTTAAGGTGTTATTTTAGTATGAACTCTAGGGCTGTTTGTGACACTTATAGGAATAGCCCAATAGATCAGTCAGAAAGAATAACTTTGAGGTGGTTTTGTACCCTACAATAATCTCTTCGTTTGTTCTCGCTATTAGTGACTTGGAGTGACTTTTTGTTGCACGTTGAGGGATTGTTATATGGTCTAATTATGTTATCACTGTTGAGAGAACTTGCACTAGTGAAAGTATGAATCCTAGGCCTTGTTTCCAAGCATTGCAATACCATTTCCCCTCACTACCTTGCTGTTTCTATATTTTAAGATTACAAAACCTATATCTACCATCCATATTACACTTGTATCACCATCTCTTCGCCGAACTAGTGCACCTATACAATTTACCATTGTATTGGGTGTGTTGGGGACACAAGAGAGTCTTTGTTATTTGGTTGCAGGGTTGTTTGAGAGAGACCATCTTCATCCTACGCCTCCCACGGATTGATAAACCTTAGGTCATCCACTTGAAGGAAATTTGCTGTTGTCCTACAAAACTCTGCGCTTGGAGGCCCAACACGAGTCTACAAGAAGAAGGCTGCGTAGTAGACATCAAGCTCTTTTCTGGCGTCATTGTTGGGGAGGTTAGTGCTTGAAGGTATATCTTTAAATCTTGCAATCGAATCTTTTAGTTTCTTCTTTTATCAATAGTTTAGTTTATAAAAGAAAATTACAAAAAATGGAATTGTGGTTACCTCATATGCTTCATCTTTTTAATGTCTTTTCGTGAAAATGATGGAAAGGAAAATTGTGCTCAAGTGTTAGAAGAAGAAGTTCATAAAATGTTTGGCACTAAATATTTGAATGATGAGCATGATTGCAATGTTGTTAATGTGAATTCTTTGAAAATCCATGATCCTAATGATATGCAAAGCCATAATCTTGGGGATGCTATGTTTGATGAATATGATATTTTTAGTCCCCCAAGTTTTGATGAGAATATTGATTATGATGAAAGCATGCCTCCTATTTATGATGATTCTGTTGATGAAAGTGGGTTTGGAAGAGTGTCAACTCTAGGTACTAATGATCCCACTATTTTGGAGGGTTGTGAAGATAAAAGTGGATTTGGAGTGGTCATGACTTTATTTAATGATGATTCCACTATTTCGGAAGAGGTTCCAATTGATTATGAGAACAAAGTTGCTATCTATGATGATTATTGTGATGACATGTATGCTATAAGGAATAATGATAACCATGAAACTTGTCATCATGATTTTAATTTTCAATTGGATTATGCCTCACATGATAGTTAGTTTGTTGAGTTTGCTCCCACTATTCCGAATGAGAATTTTTTTTGCTTATGTGGAGAGTAGTAAACTTTATATGTTTGTGCATCATGAGAATAATGCTTTATGCGATGGTTATATTGTTGAATTCATTCATGATGCTACTGAAAATTATTATGAGAGAAGAACATGTGCTCTTACATATCGCAATAATATCAAGTTTCCTCTTTATGTGTTGAAATTTTTGAAGTTGCACTTGTTTTGCCTTCCTATGCAAGTTGATTCTTGTTCCCATAAGTTGTTTGCTCACAAAATCCCTATGCATAGGAAGTGGGTTAGACTTAAATGTGCTTGTCATATGCTTCATGATGCTCCCATTATGTTTCAATTCTTATCTTTTATGTGAGCATCATTGAAATCATCATGCCTAGCTAGAAAGGCATTAAAGAAAACCCAACACTTTTACCTACTGTTTTTGTGTGTTCACATGATTAGCCTACTGTAGTAATTATGTTTTATAGCTTTTGTTTCAATAAAGTGCCAAGTAAGACCTTTGAGACGGCTTACGGTGATAGTTGATTTGATCTCGCTGAAAAACAGAAACTTTTGCGCTCAAGAAAACAATTCTCATTTTTAACAGAAGCATGATAAAATACTGATTATTTTTGCAGAGGATTAATAAACAAATTGCTTAGGTTGTCCTAACTTTTTTAGATATTTTGGAGTTACAGAAGTATTCGAGAGTTACAGATTACTACAGACTATTCTGTTTTTGACAGATTCTGTTTTCGATGCATAGTTTGCTTGTTTTCTAGTTTCTATGGCTTATATTGCTTAATATAAATTGTAGAAATGATAGGGTAAAGTAGGAATCATGTGAGAAAAATTATGAATCTTGTCTTGACAGAACCTAAGTGGTTATTTGCTTTATTATACTAACGGAGCTTACGAGATTTTCTTTTGAGTTTTGTGTTGTGAAGTTTTCAAGTTTTGGCTAAAGCTTCGATGGACTAGGAATAAGGAGTGGAAAGAGCCTAAGCTTGGGGATGACCAAGGCACCCCAAGGTAATATTCAAGGAATACCCAAGCAACTAAGCTTGGGGATGCCCCGGATGGCATCCCCTCTTTCGTCTTCGTTCATCGGTAAATTTACTCGAGGCTATATTTTTATTCACCACATGATATGTGTTTTGCTTGGAGCGTCATTTTTTTTTTTTGCTTTCTGTTTGAATAATATCCCAAGATCTGAAATTTTATTTTGAGAGGGAGTCTTCACATAGTTACATAATTATTCGACTACTCATTGATCTTCCCTTATATCTTTTGGAGTAGTTTGTCATTTGCTCTAGTTCTTCACTTATATCATTTTGAGAGTCTCTAAACTGCATGGTAATTTGCTTTGGTTATGAATTTAGTCCTAATATTATGGGCATCCAAGAGGGATATAATAAAAAAATTCATATAAAGTGCATTGAATACTATGAGAAGTTTGATTCGTTATGATTGTTTGAGATATGAAGATGGTGATATTAGAGTCATGTTAGTGAGTAGTTGTGAATTTGAGATATACTTGTGTTAAAGTTTGTGATTCCTGTAGCATGCACGTATGGTGAACCGTTATGTAACGCAGTTGGAGCATTAGATATTTAATGATTGTCTTCCTTATGAGTGGCGGTCGGGGACGAGCGATGGTCTTTTCCTACCAATCTATCCCCCTAGGAGCATGCGCGTAGTACTTTGTTTCGATGACTAATAGATTTTGGCAATAAGTATGTGAGTCCTTTATGACTAATGTTGAGTCCATGGATTATATGCACTCTCACCCTTCCACCATTGCCAGCCTCTCTAGTTCTGTGCAACTTTCGCCGGTACCATACACCCGCCATATATCTTCCTCAAAACATCCACCATACCTACCTATTATGGCATTTCCATAGCCATTCCGAGATATATTGCCATGCAACGTTCCACCGTTCCGTTTATTATGACACACTTCATCATTGTCATATTGCTTTGCATGATCATGTAGTTGACATCATATTTGTGGCAAAGCCACCATTCATAATTCTTTGATACATGTCACTCTTGGTTCATTGCACATCCCGGTGCACCGTCGGAGGCATTCATATAGAGTCATACTTTGTTCTAGTATCGAGTTGTAATTTTTTGAGTTGTAAGTAAATAAAAGTGTGATGATCTTCATTATTAGAGCATTGTCCCATGTGAGGAAATAAAAAAAGAGAAGGCCCAAAAAAAGAGAAAATAAAAAAATGAGAGAAAAAGAGAGAAGGGGCAATGTTACTATCCTTTTACCACACTTGTGCTTCAAAGTAGCACCATGATCTTCATATTGTCACTTTCATATACTAGTGGGAATCTTTCATTATAGAACTTGGCTTGTATATTCCAACGATGGGCTTCCTCAAATTTCCCTAGGTCTACATGAGCAAGCAAGTTGGATGCACACCCACTTAGTTTTCTTTTTGAGCTTTCATAAACTTATAGCTCTAGTGCATCTCACATTGATATCTATTGATGGGCATCTCCATAGCCCGTCGATACGCCTAGTTGATGTGAGACTATCTCCTTGTTTTTGTCTTCTCCACAACTTCCTTCTATTCCACCTATAGTGTTATGTCCATGGCTCACGCTCATGTATTGCGTGGAAGTTGAAAAAGCTTGAGAACATCAAAAGTATGAAACAATTGCTTGGCTTGTCATCGGGGTTGTGCAAGATTTGAATATTTTGTGTGATGAAGATGGAGCATAGCCAGATTATATGATTTTGTAGGGATAACTTTCTTAGGCCATGCTATTTTGAGAAGACATGATTGCTTTATTAATATGCTTGAAGTATTATTTTTTATGTCAATATTAAACTTTTGTTTTGAATCATACTGATCTGAACATTCATGCCACAATAAAGAAATTACATGGATAAATATGTTAGGTAGCATTCCATATCAAAAATTTCGTTTTTATCATTTACCTACTCAAGGACGAGCAGGAATTAAGCTTGGGGATGCTTGATACGTCTCCAACGTATCTATAATTTTTGTTTGTTCCATACTATTATATTATCTATCTTGGATGTTTTATATGCATTTATGTGCTATTTTATATGGTTTTTTGGACCAACCTATTAACCTAGAGCCCAGTACCAGTTTCTGATTTTTCCTTGTTTTTGAGTTTCGCAGAAAAGGAATATCAAACGGAGTCAAACGAGCTGAAAATTTACGGTGATTTTTATGGACCAGAAGAAGCCCCCGAAGCAAAAGAGTTGGGCCAGAAGAGTCCCGAGCCAACCACAAGGTTGGAGGGCGCCCCCCCCCCCCCCCGGCGCGTCCTCCGTCCTTGTCGTTGCCTCGTGGACCCCCTAACTTGTTCTCGACGCCAAAAATTCCTATAAATACAGAAACCTCCAGAAATAAACCTAAACCAGAAGTTCCACCGCCGCAAGCCTCTGTAGCCACGAAAAATCAATCGGGAGCCCGTTCCGGCACCTTGCCGGAGGGGGAAACCATCACCGGTGGCCATCTTCATCATCCCGGCGGTCTCCACGACGAGGAGGGAGTAGTTCACCCTCGGGGCTGAGCGTATGTAGCAGTAGCTATGTGTTTGATCTCTCTCTCTCTCTCTCTCTCTCTCTCTCTCTCTTGTGTTCTTGATTTGGCACGATCTTGATGTACCGCGAGCTTTGCTATTATAGTTGGATCTTATGATGTTTGTCCCCCTCTACCTTCTTGTAATGGATTGAGTTTTCCCTTTGAAGTTATCTTATCGAATTGAGTCTTTAAGGATTTGAAAACACTTGATGTATGTCTTGCATGTGCTTATCTGTGGTGACAATGGGATATTCACGTGATCCACTTGATGTATGTTTTGGTGATCAACTTGCGGGTTTTGTGACCTTGTGAACTTACGCATAGGGGTTGGCACACGTTTTCTTCTTGACTCTCCGGTAGAAACTTTGGGGCATTCTTTGGAGTTCTTTGTGTTGATTTAAATAGATGAATCTGAGATTGTGTGATGCATATCGTATAATCAAACCCGCGGATACTTGTGGTGACATTGGAGTATCTAGGTGACATTAGGGTTTTGGTTGATGTGTATCTTATGGTGTTATTTTAGTACGAACTCTAGGGCTGTTTGTGACACTTATAGGAATAGCCCAATAGATCGACCAGAAAAAATAACTTTGAGGTGGTTTCGTACCGTACAATAATCTCTTTGTTTGTCCTCCGCTATTAGTGACTTTGGAGTGACTCTTTGTTGCACGTTGAGTGATTATTATATGATCTAATTATGTTATCACTATTGAGAGAACTTGCACTAGTGAAAGTATGAACCCTAGGCCTTATTTCCAAGCATTGCAATAACATTTTCGCTCACTTTTGTTACTTGTTATCTTGCTGTTTTTATATTTTCATATTACAAAAACCTATATCTACCATCCATATTACACTTGTGTCACCATCTCTTCGCCGAACTAGTGCACCTATACAATTTACCATTGTATTGGGTGTGTTGGGGACACAAGAGAGTCTTTGTTATTTGGTTGCAGGGTTGTTTGAGAGAGACCATCTTCATCCTATGCCTCCCACGGATTGATAAACCTTAGGTCATCCACTTAAGGGAAATTTTCTGTTGTCCTACAAAACTCTGCGCTTGGAGGCCCAACACGAGTCTAGAAGAAGAAGGTTGCGTAGTAGACATCATTGGTAAATTGGAGAATTTTCATCATGTGTTTTTTAGCAACAGTTTGGCAATTTACGTGCTTACATTGTGGAATTTTTATGTGTTTTCCTCTTCTTCCTGACAATTTTTTGTAATATTGTATTTTTATCCATGGCATGGTCCTCTATCGCCCTGGTTCACGTTGGGGACACATCGTAGCGGACTAAATGTTCGTTGATCCCCCCATCGGTAGGGGAGGGTGGGAGGGGAACATCAGATGCGTAGTAGCATCCTAAAAAATGGTATGGTATTGATCATTGGTGAACTTCGGATACCCCATGTTCACTAGATACCCAACCACTAGGGTTCAAATTCTATTCCTCACACGACATGCTGGTCTACTTCATCATTAGTATTTTTTTGTCCCTAAGTTTCCCAAAAGTATAGACTTAGTCCCCCAAGAATTTTGGGTACACATTTGGTCCTTCAAGTCTCAAAACCAAGTAAGTTTAGTCCAAAACCAGATTCTGACCACTTTGACCGTCCAGATTTCGACCAGATGAACAGCAAAACTCGAGTTATTTTTCAAAAAAATCAGATTTTTTTGCCATCCAGTATTATTACATGTTCAAAGTGCGTGCCAATTTTCGTGGCCTTTAGACACTCAAGGAGCCCGTGGCGAAAAAAACAAAAAATCTACTCTAGGTGAACAGTAAATTAGGAAAAAGTATAGCGAAAAAATCAAAAAGATCTGAAATATTTTGGGGTTCAATATGCTCAGGTGCGCAAGGCACGTGCTAGTTTTCTTCATCTTTGGACAATCAAGGAGCTCGTGGCAAAAATTAAAAAATCCGCTCACAAAAAACAACCAAAATTTGTTTTTTTTTTGGCTAGAGCTTGTCGGATGTCATTTCACAACAGAAATGTGTACGCACGTAGCACACCCAAGTATCTTGGGTGCCAAAACATTTCAAAAAATTTAGCTATTTTTTCAAACATTTCACCTAGAGTAGATTTTTTTTGCCACGAGCTCCTCGAGTGTCGAAAGACCACGAAAATTGGCACACACCGTGTGCCTGTAAGCATATTGGTTGAACAAAAAACATTTTTTTGTTTTTTTTTAAATTTACTATTCATCAGGTCAAACCTGGTCAAAATCCGGGCGGTCAAACAGGTCAAAATCTGGTTTTGGACTAACCTTGGCCGGTTTTCAGACTTGAAGGACCAAATGTGTATCAAAAATCTGGAGGGATCAAGTCTATCCTTTTGAGGAACTTGAGGTACAAAAACATATATTTTTCTCACAAAAGTTGGATACATTACACCTTACAAGAGTTCACCTGTGTACCTGAGTGGCTTCTTTCGGTCCGTAGGCTAGAGATACGGGGAGCTTTTGAATACATTTCGTACAGTACCAGATGCAATATTCATCATCTGCACCACACTCAACCTGCAGTAGCTGATACGATGCGCTCCGTCAGCAAAGCGGCATGGGTTGTGGTGGCGGATCACGGACCCCATCTTCCCGGGAATCTCCAGAGGGACGAAGTAGTAAAGCGGATTCGGGCCTCGCCTCTCGGCCATCGTTTTCACACTGTTCGTTTGGCTGCGGCGCGCGCCCGTGCCCCGTGCCGCGTCAGAGGACGGCGCCGGGGAATCCAGCCCAGAAAGACAGGGGCTCGTCACCTGGCGCCTGCCTACCAGACCCGCACCGCGACAGCGACGCTCTCCTCTCTCCTGATCGAATCACCATCGGCAGCACAAAGCGAGCAGCAAACAATGCCCTCGCCGACATGCTGGTGGGCGGTGGCCGGCGGGCTTTGCTTGGCCGGCAGCCCTGCTGCGGCAATGCAGCATCTGTACTACTAGTAGAGATAAGAGTATCACTCCGCACAGTACTCTAAAACGTGGTAAAATATGGGATAAGTAGTGTTTGGTGCACGCACTTAAACGCGCACTAGACCTTTGCTTGCCTTCCAGAGGCATGTTGCAGCATCTGTAGTAGGAAAGACCGAAAGAGCATCGTTCCGCACATTGTTTTAGGACGTGGTAAAATATGGGATAATGTCTAGTGCACGCACTAAAAAGTCATTGCCGATTGGGTATCTCGGTCTAGGTTGTTGGGGACTTAGGATCAGCAGAGGCTGGCTGGGACTTGTTGGAGACACTAGCAGTGGGAATGAACACCGACAAAGCTGCTGATTGCCGATTGCTTGTAAGGGCATCTCCAACGGAAGTCCGCGGACAGATGCGGGAGGACGCCATCTAAATCTAGCCGCATACATTTCAGCCCGTATTCTAACAAATCGGACGAAATTCATGTAAATCGGTTGATATTCATCAAGATTCGGATAGAAAATAGCACAAATCATCCACACATACCATACCATGCAAATTTAGTCTGGTACTACAAGATCTCAAATTCGACTAGATCGCGAATGTCCAACAAGTTTTTCGTAGACGGATCATGTCGTCCCACACATACTCCCCATTCAGCTTCATTCAACAGTGTGTGCAGATAAATGGTCGTCTCTCTATCCCATGGTACACGGCAGCAGTGCGTGTGGGCTACATATAATGTGTAAACCAACATTGAGTGAATAAATCAATCAACAAGTTGGCAAGAGGAAGAAAAACTTACGATCTCGTCTTCTGTCGCGTGCAATTCCTACTTTGCCTCGAGCTAACGAACTACGTTGCAAAACTTGGTGACGCAGATTTGGATAGCGTGTCAACGATATGACAACAACCATGCGTTGCGTGGTTGAATGATGTACATGTCGTAGGGCGCAATGTGCTTTCGTGCGTGTAACTTTTCATGCACTTCCTCCCAGAAGGGCCCCCCTCTGCTCCTGCCAATGAAATCCACGGATACGGCCAGCCACGCATCGCAAAACAACTCATCCTCCATGGTCAAGTAGCTGATCATCCTTCGTACTCTAAAAAACGACATAGCATTTGAAACTAAGCTCAATGGCATTTGACTGAACATCTGTCGGGCGTGGTGTCCGCCATGGAGGTCGTCGACAGGGGGCAGAGTGTACCTGGGTACAAACGGCTCCAGGGCGGAAAGCTCCATCCTAACGGCGAACGGGCGCGTCGGTGCTAGCTGCTGACATCCAGCAATGCCTCCGTGGCGGCCGGAGACGTACGTCAACGACGGCGGAGGTGGAGAGTATGGATGCAAAGCAAGGGAAAAAGGGGCGGAGTGAAAGAAAATGGGACCGGGAAGGGGGATTGGGTGGGTCGGGGGTGCCAGTGTCCTACATTTTGGGTTTCCGGACTCCCACAAATCTCTCCCCACGTTGTCTCCAATTTGCGGGGGAAGTCGCGTCCGGACCGTCCCGCGGACCGATACAAACCCGCGTTGCATGGCTTCCTCGAGGTATACCGCCCCGTGGACAATGCGGTCCGGATGGATGCGGGCAGTTTACGGATCTGCCTTGAAGATACCCTAATGTTACACAAAATATCTAGAACAACATAAGTCGGTATACTGTCCGTCTGTGCATGCTTACATGATTACATCAGGTTAATCTCCAGTTGCTCCTTTCGAACCCTCCTTGGTGCTACGTACTACGTACAAGAGGGACCCACGCCTATGGGCCAAGTGGCAAGTGCGCTATACTCCAAAGATCCACCCATCCGAGTGACGCCATTGTCTCTCCACCGGGCTCAGCTTTGAACCTCCGATCCGGCGGCACGATGCATCGTCATCCACAACAAGCACCGATCCTACCCATAATCATGCACAAACACATCAAAATTTACATTATCCGGTGCTCTGGCCTTTACAGCATCAAAATTCACATCCTCCGGGACAGCGACAAGGTGCTTAACCCTGTGCTCTGCACCTGCACCGAAAAAGACCTTTCTTCTTCTTCTCCTCCAGAGGATAAGGAGGCCCTGTTTTGGTAAGTCCGGGGAGAAGAAGACAAGCAGACTGGATAAACATGGGGGCACAGCAAAAAGGCTCGTGCCATGAGCTCTCCACTCGGCTGGGGGAGTGGCAGGACGGGTGGCCCGGGCCAACGGGGCTGGGCCAGAGCGCTTCTGCGGGCCACGCCTCGGAGATCCGTGGCGTCGTTTCCTGCCACCCGCCGTGCCGGCGAGCGGGCGGCTGGGGTCAGGTGGTCGACCCGATTCCGATGCGCGCCCGGCAAAGGTGCCGTTCTCGTGGTGTACCACTCGACGCAAAGGTGGCCAGGTCATCCGTTCCGTTCTATAGCCCTCATGGGCGCACGAGTGATTCTACTGGCTCGAGATTAGTTTTATGTAATCATGGATAAGGTTAGTTTATCCAAGGCTTTTTGATTTTGACCGTGTTTTGACCTGCACAATATGCCGGATTTACGGGTGCACCATATGCTCATCGACACGCGCGCCGATGCAGATACTGTCTGTTCTGTTGAGTTTTGCAGGGTTTTTGGCCAGCACGTAGTACTAGGAAAGAAGGGATGGTGTCAAACCGGCAGCTAGCATTGATATATCTCAGTCGCAAGAAAATTGCGTGCTACACCAAGTATTCTTGCAAAAATAATACTCTATAAAACAACTTTGTACTCCCTTCATCCCATAATATAGTGTGTATTACATATTTTAGAGGTCAAATTTAGTGAATTTTGACCAAGTTTATGGAAAAAATTATCAACATGTGGAATATCATCAATACCATTAGATTCATGATGATCTTGCACAGGCCAATCGAGCCAAAAACGAGCCCCCCCCCCCCCCCCCCGCGTCGTCTCCTCTGGCGACTCGGGGGCAAGCCCTACTGCGCCGCCGCCGGCACCTCCTCGCACCCCTCCTCTGCTTCGCCGTTGCCGGAGGGGACGCGGGCTAAGCCGCGCGTGCCCCTGGGATGGTGGCGGCGGGGCTATCGCGGCTGGGTTCACGCAGATCTGAGGCGGCTGACTCTCGTCGCGGTGGCTCGGGTGGGCGTCGGCGTCGTATCCGGGCCTGCTGCCTCCCGTCGCGGTGGCCCGTGTGCCGGCTGGCTCCTGTGGCCGCGTCTTGCGGTGCAGGCAGGCCCGTCGTGGACGCTGGGGGCGGATCTGGGTCGCCCTGCGCGAGGTGACGATGCCGGGGGCGCGGTGCCGGCCTCTCGTGCTCTGGTGGTCTGTCCTGGGCGCGCGCGGCGACGTCCTTCGTGTGGCCCTGCTGATCTGGATGGTTGCTGGTGGTGCGTTCCGCTGGACTGGCTGGATCCGGTTGGATCGGCCCGTGGTTGTCCGGCTTGGGCAGAGGAGGGTGGTGGTGAGTACTGCTGGTGGAGGTGGTGGTGGTGATGGAAGGTGGTGGCGGTGCTGCTGCAGCAGGTCTTGATCTCACTGCCTTCTGTTGGCGCCGCGGGTGCTTCGGTTCTGGTCTCCGACGGGTGCGCGGTGGCGCGCGTGGGGCGTGCCGCCGCACCTGATGTATGGCTCCAGCCTGGACCATGGTGGTTCCTGGCCTCGGGCAGTGCTCCTCTGCTCCTTGCCGGCATGGTGCACGGCAGGGCATGGCGGCCTGCGCTGCGTCCGAGGGCCAGCGTTCGGTCGGCGGTTGATGGATCTGGCGCCTAGTGCTGACATTTGGTGTCGGTGGTCTCCGCAGGGTGCGGTTGGCTCCGGTGGCTTGTCGTGCTTCTTCGTCTCTCGAAGGGTTCGATGGTGGTGGTGGCCAGGTGCCGTCTTGTTGTAGGGATGTGCTCAAACTCTGGGTGAGAACCCTGCATCGACTATGTCGATGCCGGCGGCAACGACGTCTATGGACGCCGTTTTCCTTGCAGGAGGTGCCGTTGTGGAGCTCCAGCACCTACAACTTTTGCTTTGTGGTCTCCGGGTGAAAACCTAAGATCAGGCAATGCCGGATCGGATGGCGGTCTTGTGTCCTCGGCTACACTACCTCCTCGGAGGCGTCATCTTGGAGACCCAAACGACGGCTTCTGTTGTTTCGTGTGGTTGAGGGTGGCCCGCGTGCTGGTGGAGCTGGGGCCTGCTCAGGACCGATGGTGGTGTGTTCTTCTTCATCTGTTTCTCTTCGGCTGTCCTACGTGTGGTCTCCGGCCTGCTTCTATGCATGCTCATGACCCTGTTCTGTTGAGGCGAGCCTCGGGCTCTTGGTCTCGTCTTGGTTCACCTTTGCTCAATGACGACGCAATGACGCCTCCCCGACTTGCTAATCGTCTTGAACTTCCGTGGCGGAGCACTCAGTCAAGGTTCGTGTTAAGCTTTGGCACTCGTTGATTGTGGATGCTCCTCTGTTGTGCCGTGGAGTTTGATACACACGCCGGTGCGGTGCGTTAGGCTGTTTGTAGAGTCTTGGTATTGTGATCTTCCGATATTCCGATAAATCAGCCGATTTATCGCTCACCGGTGTCTGGCCGATAAGATAAATCGGCCGATAAATCAACCGATATGGCGATAACTCGGCCGATATGCCGATAAATTGGACGATTTATCCCTTATCATGGGTCCACCGATAAGTTCCCGATAAGCGATATCCCCAACATTGCCCTCGACACACCCCTCATCTACCTGGTCATGTTAGTATGCTAGCTAGGTCTTGCCTTATGTTGGGCGTCCTGCTCCTCTCCTTTCCTTGTAACACTTGTTACTTGTTTGGTTTTCGGCTCGGTTTTCCTCATAAACGGGGTCAATTTGTTAAGGTTTTCGATCCGGTTTTCCTTATAAACTATATCACTCTCCTGGCATTATGGCCACTTTGAGCAATATATTCAGGTGGAGGGACTCCTCCCCCGGTGATTCTAAAAAACCATTAGATTCATGATAGAGTACATTTGCATACTTTATATGCTTTTTTGTAGTAATTCATACGGTATATGTTCGATGTTGTAGATATTTTTTTTATATACGGCTTGTATTGTCTATTAATTGCTTCTACAATTTGAGTTTGACAGGGTCTTTGGCCTGAATATACAGAACAAGTGACGATGTCAATTTTTGCAAAAAAATAAATATGACAGTGTCAAACCGGCAGCTAGCATTGGCATATCTAAGAGTAGAGCGCTCCAAATCCACCTCATACGTCCGGGTGGAAGCCCCGGTCACTGACTGATAAAAATGACCCGACCTAGCATGACTCCTCAAACCGGCCCCAATCGTCCGAGCTGTCCGGCTCCTCAAACCCAGCCCAAATCTGGGGCAGATTTGGAGAGGCCCGGGCGCATCCCCATGTCGGACAGGCCCACCCCGACCCACATAAATCCACAATCCAGACAAACCCTAGACATCAGTCCACTCCACTCCACTCTCTCGCTTTTGTCTCCTCCTCTGCCCATCCATCCCGTTCCGATCAATGGCCAGCGACGACAGCAACACCGTCTCTGATGGCAAACCGGACCCCAAGGATAACGTGGAGGAGATCGCGCTCCGCATGGCTACGTCGGTCACTCCTGGACCGGGGCGGCAGCAGCAGAAGCTCAAGTTCGGTGTCGGCACATGTCGCCCGGCGACATAGTGCAAGCGACGCCGTCGGCCCCTTGCGTCCGGCGCGTTGCTCCGACTGGTCCGAGCCCATGAAGGTACACTGCCCGTCTGCTGCTGCTCTATAAGCGCCGGAGGGCGTCCCTAACCACCGTTGGGTGTTCATGCCATCGTCGGCGCCGCAGTGGATGAGGGAAACCAAATCAAAGGCGCGGGCCGCATGCCATGAGCGACAACGTGAGAGGGAGATGGTTATAGTGAGGGAGGCTTTGGCGGCGCCCGGGCCACAAGCGCTGGTGGATCCGGAGGATGCACTTCTCGCATCGGTCCTCCGACGGCCCCTCACGCCGACGCGTGACGGCTCTGCCGCAAAAATGCCAGAGTGCTCCGACTAGCCATCAAGCTGTTGGAGCGCAAATCGCCTTGGACGACGCATCAGACGTCAACGACAGATCCAGCTATGATGACGATGTCCCTCTGGCTGCCTACGCCTACGCGGAGGGGCACATCCGCACTGACGAGTGCAAGGGGAAGGGGCCGGCGAGGAAATGGTGATTTCCTTTGCCCTTCCCATTTTATCTATATTTTTATTCATTTTTAGTATGAATTTGTAATGTTCAGCAATCAACTTTGATCCTTTTGTGCGGAATGACTAATGTGGTTGCTAAGTACTATGTGAATTTAGTCCGTTTGGTTCTATTAAGCATGTTCATCGTGTTCACCGTCGTAGTGTTGCATGAATTTGGGGGTTCAGATATGAGGGACACGACTGTGGAAGCAGCCAGCTGAGGGGTGACTAGTCAATGCCCGCGGGCATTTGAGGGTCCAGATTAGATATATTCGGCTGTAGATGCTCTAAGTAGCAAGAAAATTGCGTGCTACACCAAGTATTCTCCCAAAAAAGTAAATTACTTTAAATTAGAAATCCACACTATATCTATTTCTGTTGTAAATATGCCCTAGAGGCAATACTAAAGTTGTTATTCTCATATTTCCTTGTTCTTGATAAGTGTTTATTCTCCATGCTATAATTGTATTAACTAGAAACTCAAATACGTGTGTGCATACATAAACAAATATTATGTCCCAAGTAAGCCTCTACTAGATTACCTCGTTGATTAAAGATGGTTAAGGTTTCCTAACCATGGACACAAGCTCCCGTTTAATAACGAGGCCATATCATTACGAGAAGAATGTGATGGACAGACACAATCATAAGCTTACCATTTGATCGTGTCGCTAAGTTTAAATTGATGCAACTTTATTAATGCCACTCCCTAGTAGCGAAGAACGCTTTGTGGGCATCAACCGTCACTTCGTAACGGTGTGTTCATAAAGATACTCATCGGGTATCTCGAAAGGTACTAGTTCGGTTGCATGGATCAAGACAAGGATTTGTCACTCCATGTGACAGAGAGATATCTCTGGGCCCTCTCGGTAATACAACATCCAAAGTAGCTTGCAAGCATGTGACTACTGTGTTTGGTCACGGGGGTGTTGTATTACGGAACTAGTAAATAGAACTTGCTGTAACGAGATTGAACTAGGTATGCTGATACCAAAGATCGAATCTCAGGCAAGGAACATATCGCCAGACAAAGGGAATTGTATACAAGGTTATCTGAATCATTGACATCGTGGTTCAACCGATGAAATATCTTCGTATATGTGGGAACCATTATGGGCATCCATGGTGTTGGTAAACATAGTAGAAAACAAAAAATATTCGCACTACGATCACACAGGAACAATATGAAGATGCATATAGGGTTTGGATCAACGATCGTTACTGACTCCGGAGTGCAGCAGAAGTAGACAAATCAGTGTAGATCGTACTTGGAGTCCCTCGAACCGTTGATGACGATCCTGTGAACCGCCCTCGGATGATGCCTCGGTAAGACCAAAAGCACGACCTCTCTACTTGGTTGCAAGCGCACGATCTTCACGATCCAGCAGCGCTTCGCCGTTCAGAGCTAATCATCGTAGGAAAATTAGAGGGGGGAGATTAGAACCACATTGAGCTTCTAATTATGAGGATTAGAGGAACTAGGTCTAGCTCTAAGTAGTCAACTAGGACCAACTAGAACTAGAACTAGATGAATTAGAGGAGGCTCCAAAACTTATGTGTTCAATAGGGCACAATACCTCAAGTATATATAGGTTGGAGGGGGAGAGGAGGGCTACCACCAAGGAGGGAAAGGCTCTTCTTGGTGCTCCGGCCAAGGGGAGGAGTTGGACTCCTCCCCCACTTGGATTCGCCCCCCACACACACAAGGAAGAGGGGGGCGTCAACTCCACTTGGACCCTTGTGGCGAAGTTGCCTTCCACTTCGTGGCCTCTTGAGGCCCGTTGATATTTAATTGAATATAAATCCTTCGAATAATTACTAGACCCTTTTATATACAATTTAACACCACCAATTTGTTTTCCACCTATATATATTAATTATCTGGAATAATAGGTATTGCCCGATAAACTCTGAAACCCTTCCGATGACCCTGAAAGGCTTTCGATTCTTCTCGGAATTATTCTGAATATTAATGAAACTACTTCACAAATAAATCCTTGTTACTCTCGTCCTACTAACACTTAGCAGATCGTGGATACCTTAAGCTTGTGACCCCATGCTACTTGTGAGCTGCGTTGGGATTTCCTCAAAGAGGAGAGGATGATGCAATACAGTAGAGATAAGTATTTCCCTCAGTTAAGAACCAAGGTTATCAATTCAGTAGGAGAACCAAGCAAATCTCGTAGTGATAGATAGATAAATAAAAACAGAAAATAAAATAATGGTAACTAAATTGCAGCAAGGTATTTTTGGATTTTATATATGATAAAAGTAGACCTAGGGGCCATAGTTTTCACTAGAGGCTTCTCTCTCAAACAAAAAGCATAAGGTTGGTAAACAAATTACTATTGGACAATTAATAGAAAAGCACATAGTTGCGATGATATTCAAGGCAATGATCATGTATATAGGCATCACTTCCAAGACAAGTAGGCCAACTCCAACCTGCATCTACTATTACTCCACCCGTTGACTGCTATCCAGCAAGCATTTAGAGTATTAAGTTCATAAAAATGGATTAACGCCGTAAGCAAGATGACATGATGTAGTCAAAGTAAATCCAACCAATATGAATAAACCTCGTTGATTTCCCCTTAATGGCAACAATACAAATGCGTGTATTATCCCCTTCTATCACTGGGATATAGAGCACCGCATGATTGAACCCGCTAGAAAACACCTCTCCCTTTGCAAGATAAATCAATTTAGTTGGCCAAACCAAACAGATAGATCAGAGAGAAATACAAAGCTATAATAATCATGCATAAAAGAATTCAGAGGAGACTCAATTAATTTTCATGAATAATATGATCATAAACCCACAATTTATCGGATCCCAACAAACACAAAGATCGAATATATCTCCAAGAACATTGAGGATTGTATTGAAGATCAAAGTGAGAGAAGAAGCCATCTAGCTATGGACCCGTAGGTATGTGGTAAACTACTCACACATCATCGGAAGGGCAGCAAGGTTGATGTTGAAGCCCTCTGTGATTGATTCCCCCTCCGGTAGGGTGCCAGAAAAGGCCTCCAGATGGGATCACGAAAGAACAGAAACTTGTGGCGGCGGAAAGAGTATTTTGGGTGGTTCTCTGTTGGTTTCCTGATTTTAGAGAATTTATAGAGGTGGAATCAGGTCAGACGGAGCCACGAGGGGCTGATATGTGGGTGGACCGGTGCTTAGGTGCTGTTCTTACTTGAACAAGCCTCCTACTTATGATTAACCCTCTTGCAAGCATCCTCAACTATGAGAAAAGTATTAATTAAGAGTAAATTCTAACCATAGCATTAAACTTTTGGATCCACTCGGCCCCTTACAGAATAGCGCATAAACTGGGGTTTAAGCTTCTGTCACTCTCGCAACCCATCATCTACTTACTATTCCACAATGCATTCCCTTAGGCCCAAATATGGTGAAGTGTCATGTAGTCGACGTTCACATGACACCACTAAGGGAATCACAAGATACATACTATCAGAATATTGAACACATACCAAGTTCACATGATTACTTGCAACATGATTTCTCCCGTGACCTCTAGAACAAAAGTAACTACTCACAAATGATAATCATGCTCAAGATCAGAGGGGTATTAAATAGCATATTGGATCTGAACATATAATCTTCCACCAAATAAACCATATAGTAATCAACTACAAGATGTAATCAACACTACTAGTCACCCACAAGCACCAATCTATAGTTCCAGTAACAAGATTGAGCACTAGAGATGAACTAGGGTTTGAGATGAGATGGTGCTGTCGAAGATGTTGATGGAGATTGCCCTCCCCAAGATGGGAGAGTTGTTGGTGATGATGATGACGATGATTTCCCCCTCCGGGAGGGAAGTTCCCCCGATGGAATCGCTCCACCGGAGGGCAAAAGTGCTCCTGGCCAAGTTCCGCCTCGAGACGGCGGCGCTTCGCCCCGAAAGTCCTCTCCTTATTTTTTCTAGGTCAAAATGACTTATATACCAGAAGATGGGCACCGGAGGTGGGCCTGGGTGAGCACAACCCACCAGGGCACGCCTGGGCTCCCTGGCGCGCCCAAGTGGGTTGTGCCCACCTGGTGGGCACCCTCTGGTACTTATTTGCTCCAATATTCATCATATATTCCATAAAAATTCTCCGTGAAGTTTTAGCTTGTTTGGAGTTGTGCAGAATAGGTAGCCTGATGTAGCTTTTCCAGGTCCAGATTTCTAGCTGCCGGAATTCTCCCTCTTTGTGTGTACCTTGCATATTATGAGAGAAAAGGCATTAGAATTACTCCAAAAAGCATTATTATTGATAAAAACATCATAAATAACAGTAGGAAAACATGATGCAAAATGGATGTATCAACTCCCCCAAGCTTAGACCTCGCTTGTCCTCAAGCGAAAAATCGAAATCGAAAAACATGTCCACATGCTTAGAGAGAGAGGTGTCGATAAAAACAAAATACGGACATAGAAGCATCATGTAAATTATTATAATAGCAACAAATTTAAACATAAGACTTTTATCAGAGAGCTTTTATCATAAACTTCTAATGAATAAGTAACAGTTCATCAAACAATCGAAGTATAAAGCATAAACTCTATTGGAAACCAACAAACTATGTTCTCAGTCAACTTTGCAACTAAAATTCATCATCTTTCCAGGAAGGGTCACGTATCGGAGCCTTTAGGCAAGTCCACATACTCAACCATCATATAGTCTTCTATGATTGCTAACACTCATCGCATACACATGAACAAAACGTTTCAGCCGGACACATAGAAAGATAGGGGCTTATAGTTTCGCCTCCCAACGTATTCACCTCAAGGGTGAAGTCAACAGTAATAACTTATGCCACCCATATTCAACTGGACATATGTGCCTAGATCTTTCCTCACCACATGAGGCTTGACAAAGGAGAAAATAAAAAGGAATAGAGAGAAAACTTTGACTCTTTGCATGAAAGTAAATACATAAAAATAAAAGATAGGCCCTTCGCAGAGGGAAGCAGAGGTTGCCATGCGCTTATTTGTTTGTATGCTTAACCCCATAGTGCAAAAGAACGTCACGTTGCATTGCCCCTTGTGATAGCGACCTTTATTATGTAGTCTGTCGCTTTTATTCTTCACCATCACAAGTTTGTGCAATGCTCAATTTTCTCTTACACTAAATGATCTCACACATTTAGAAGCAATTTTGATCGCCTTTTTGCACCGATGATAACTTACTTGAGGGATCTTGCTCAATCCCTAGGTAGGTATGGTGGACTCTTGAAAATAAGATTTGGGTTTAAGGGTTTTTGGATGCACAAGTAGTATCTCTACTTAGTGCGGAATTTTTGGCTAGCAAAGATAGGGGCAAGCACCACATGTTGAAGGATCTATGAAAATATAACTTCTATGTGAATATGAACAAACATAAATCATTACGTTGTGTTCCTTGTCCAAACGTCAACAATTTTTGGCATATAATATTTTGACGGGAGCTCACAATCACAAAAGATTTCTAGGATAGTGTATTTATATGTGAATCTTCTTTTCCCTTACTAATTCTCTCATGAGTTGCATCATTGACCAATGCTATGTTTGTCAATCTCTAATAAAATTTTCTACTTATACTTTTCCTTATGTGGTGCCATCACCTACCATAAGATTAGCATATGATCTTTTTCTTTTATTTCCTTTCTCTTTTATTTATAACCTTTCTTTTTATTGCAACATGAAAGTAAAGAAAGCAAAGACTCAAACTAAACTTTATTATATAACTTGCACACGATTACAAGGATAGATAACTAAGCAAGCTCTCGAAAAGAAAGGATCGAACTAAACTTTTATTCATCTAAAGCAAAAGATCGAACTAAAATAAGTAAAGGAAAAAAGATAGTGGGGATGATACGATACCGGGGCACCTCCCCCAAGCTTGGCGGAAGCCAAGGGGAGTGCCCATACCAGATACTCAATTTTCCTTTGGTGATGAAGAAGATGGAGGTGGTGGTGGAGAGATCCTGTCCTTCAAGATCAAGAGATTCTCCAATCTACGTATGATGCTCCGGAGGAAGATGATGTGCTCTTGATGTAGAATATTTTCACGAGTGAGGTATTTATTGTGCACACGGACCGTTTCAACGATTCGAAAGGCTGCAATCTCAGTAGGGGTAAGATGAGCATAGTAAGGCTTAAGGATATCTTCTTCTTCCTCCTCGGCCGGCAGTGCTTGTTCAACCATCGAGGGTGGATCTATGGTAGCCTCCTTGCCCTTGTCTCCCTTGACGGCTTCCATGGGCTCCTCCCTCTTCAGCACAATCTTCATCAACCAAGCATCTTCTTCCATGTTGTTGGAGGAGGAGGAAGACATGATGCCTGACTTGATAGATCAGACCGAAAACAGCAAGAAAAGAGAACAAAAGATTTCTTCGTGATACGGTGGTCAATAGGTTTGGGGGGGGGGTTATATAACGATTTTTTATCTTGGGGGACAAGCAAATGTGAGAAAAACGGAGTCCGGAAGGTGCCCCAGGTGGGCACAACGCACCTGGGCGTGCCTGGATTGCCAGGCGCACCCTGGTGTCTTGTGCCCACCAGGGTACACTTCCTGGAAGTTTCTTATTTTCCTTATTTTCTAAATATTCCAATACTGACAAAAAATATTTTTGCGGATTTTTCGGAGTCCGTTTACTTACCGTATCATGTACCTCCTTATTTTCACGATTCTGCAGTGTTCCGGAAGGACTCTTTTATGTGTTCTTCCGGTGTCAAAGTTTGAATAATATTACTTTTAGCATTAATGGGCGTACCTGAGATATAATGTTTTATTCGTTGCCCATTAACAACCTTCGGGTTAGTACCTTCGGCATTATTTATTTTGATAGCTCCAGACCGATAAACCTCCTCAATAACATAGGGTCCTTCCCATTTGGAGAGGAGTTTTCCTGCAAAGAATGTGAAATGAGAGTTGTACAAAAGGACATATTCTCCGACTTTGAAATCACGCTTTTGGATTCTTTTATCATGCCATCTTTTAACTTTTTCTGTAAATAACTTGGCATTTTCATAAGCTTGGGTTCTCCATTCATCTAAAGAGCTAATATCAAATAGCCTCTTTTCACTGGCAAGTTTGAAATCATAATTGAGTTCTTTGACTGCCCAATATGCTTTATGTTCTAACTCAAGAGGCAAATGACAAGCTTTTCCATAAACCATTTTATAAGGAGACATACCCATAGGATTTTTATATGCTGTTCTATAAGCCCAAAGTGCATCATCTAATTTCTTAGACCAGTTCTTCCGGGACCTATTGACAGTCTTTTGCAAGATTAGTTTTATTTCTCTATTACTAAGTTCAACTTGACCACTAGACTGAGGATGACAGGGTGATGCAATTCTATGGTTAACATCGTACTTGGCAAGCATTTTACGGAAAGCACCATGAATAAAGCGTGAACCACCATCAGTCATTAAATATCTAGGGACTCCAAACCTTGGGAAAATAACTTCTTTAAGCATTTTAATAGAGGTTTTGTGATCAGCACTACTGGTTGGAATAGCTTCTACCCATTTAGTAACATAATCAACAACAACCAAAATATGTGTATACCCATTAGAGGAAGGAAAAGGTCCCATGTAATCAAATCCCCAAACATCAAATGGTTCAACAACAAGTGAATAAGTCATAGACATTTCTTGACGCTTACTGATATTACCAATTCTTTGACATTCATCACAAGATAAGACGAACTTACGGGCATCCTTGAAAAGAGTAGGCCAATAAAATCTAGATTGCAATACCTTGTGAGCAGTTCTATCTCCAACATGATGCCCTCCATATGCTTCGGAGTGACATTTCCGTAGGATTTGTCCCTGTTCATGCTCAGGTACACAACGTCTAATAATACCATCAACTCCTTCTTTATAAAGATGTGGGTCATCCCAATAGTAATGTCTTAAATCATAGAAGAATTTTTTCTTTTGTTGGTATGTAAAGCTAGGGGGTATGTATTTAGCAACAATGTAATTAGCATAGTCAGCATACCATGGTGTACCATTAGAAACATTTATTGCAGCTAATTTCTTAGTGATATGTAAATCAAATTGTTGTAGTAAGAGAACCCATCGAATAAGTCTAGGTTTAGCATCTTTCTTTTCCATAAGATATTTAATAGCAGTATGGTCGGTGTGAACGATAACTTTAGAGTCAACAATGTAAGATCTAAATTTATCACAAGCAAACACCACTGCTAGGAATTCTTTTTTAGTGGTTGCATAATTCCATTGTGCTTTGTCTAGAGTTTTACTAGCATAATGAATAACATTCAGTTTCTTATCAACTCTTTGTCCTAGAACAACACCAACAGCATAATCAGTAGCATCACACATAATTTCAAAAGGCAAGTTCCAATCAGTTGGTTGAACAATAGGTGCAGAAATTAAGACTTTCTTGAGTGTTTCAAAGGCTTCCGAACAGTCATCATCAAAAACAAAATGAACATCCTTTTGCAAAAGGTTTGTAAGAGGCCTAGAAATTTTAGAAAAATCTTTGATAAATCTCCTATAGAAACCAGCATGACCTAGGAAACTACGAATACCTTTGATATCTTTAGGACATGGCATTTTCTCAATTGCATCAACCTTAGATTTGTCCACTTCAATACCTCTTTCGGAAATTTTATGACCCAAGACGATACCTTCATTAACCATGAAGTGGCACTTCTCCCAATTCAAGACAAGATTTGTTTGTTCACATCTCTACAAAACTCGATCAAGATTGCTTAAACAATCATCAAAAGACTTCCCATAAACAGAGAAGTCATCCATGAAAACCTCTACAATCTTTTCACAAAAGTCAGAGAATATAGCAGTCATACATCTTTGAAAGGTAGTAGGTGCATTACATAAACCGAAAGGCATACGTCTATAAGCATAAGTTCCAAAGGGACAAGTGAAAGTGGTTTTTTCTTGATCTGGTTGACAAACAAGTATTTGTGAAAAACCAGAATATCCATCAAGGAAGCAAAAGTGTGTGTGCTTAGATAATCTTTCTAACATTTGATCAATAAAAGGCAGAGGGTAATGATCTTTTCTAGTTGCTTTGTTTAATTTTCTAAAATCAATTACCATTCTATAGCCTGTAACAATTCTTTGTGGAATAAGTTCATTCTTATCATTAGGAACAACGGTAATACCTCCTTTCTTAGGAACACAATGAACAGGACTTACCCATCTACTATCAGCTATAGGATAGATTATACCTGCTTCCAGAAGTTTTCAGATTTCCGCTCTTACCACTTCCTTCATTTTCGGATTTAACTGATGTTGGTGATCAACAACGGGTTTTGTCAGGACCCCGATTCCAAGTCAAATCGATCTAGCCGGTAACACCTCATATCACTTTGCGGCCTCACGCACGGTATTCCCACGGGTGTCGCCTTACCATGGCCCGGGACCGTTTGCGCCTTTTGGCTCACGTATATGATAGTGTCGCTAGCATCCATATGACAGAGAACCCGGGCCGACATGACTAGTCGTGAACCCAAAGTGGCACTAACTTACGGGGACAGGCATACATGAATCAACATCGAGCATGTCGGTCAGCAGCGTGCGAATCCGGGCTGTAGCACTGGGCTAACAGGACTCCGGTGAACCGGGCTGTAGCAGGCTAGGCAGGACTCCGGATGTCACCGCGTGACATTTCCCCGAAGGGACAGACACAGGAACGAAGTGAATCACATGCCAGCCAGTCAAGTGTTCCGGAGCAGTAGTGCTGGGCTAGCAGGACTCCGGTGAACCGGGCTGTAGCGGACTCCTATGGCTCATGGAAGCACAAGACTACATTTCCCCATAAGAGAGGCTACCAAGGATAAACAACTAGGTTGTCGGATCCCACACATACCAAGCATTTCAATCATACACACAATATGCTCGATATGTGTAAATACAACATGGCATCACAACATAACTCTACGACTCAAGTATTTATTCATTAGGCTCCGAGGAGCCAAGTATTACAAACATGGGTCTCATGACCCCAACATACAGAGCATACAAGCAAACAAGCACATGCGGAAGCTTAACTTGTCTGAGTACAGACAACTACAAATGAAGAAGGCTGAGAAGCCTGACTGTCTACAAGACCCTGCCGAGGGCACAAGATCGTAGCTGAGGTAACAAGCTAAACGTCGAAGTCCACGCGGAACTACTAGCGAGACTGACGTCTCTCTGCAAAAACATAAAATAGGCAAACATGAGTACAAATGTACCCAGCAAGACTACATCAGAACTAACTACATATGCATCGGTATCAATAAAGGGGGTGGTGGAGTTTGACTGCAGCAAGCCAGCTTTGACTCGGTGGCTATCCTGAACATTTTCTGAATATAAATAAATCATTTAGATTTATTTAAAATCCAGAAAAGCATTACTGCGTCAGCATGATGTTGGTGTGACGTCATCAGGTCAACAGGGGCTGACCAGGGTCAAACCTGACCCGTGGGTCCCACACGTCAGTCTCACAGTGCTGGCACGAGTCACAGACAGGTGGGACCGGTCAAAAGCCACGTCAGCAAAGTCAATGTTGACAAGTGGGTCCCACTGGGTTATGAACTAATCTAAACAGAAAATTAAACTAAACTAAACAGGCACAGGGCCCACATGGCAGTGGCAGTAAGGGTATTTAGCCGGGTCATTTGTGCTAACTAATCCAGCGCCACGTCAGCAGTTGACGCCGGCAACCAAAGGCACAGCGGTGGCACGCCGGAGCTGCTCGGAACGGCGCTACAGGTGGTGATTTGCGGCGCGGATTGGAGCTACGGCGAGCTGGCGTCCGCGCGCATCTAGTGGAGCAATCAGTTTCACCGGGGGTGACCTAAATCGACGGCGGCGAGCTCAAAGGCGGCGGCCGGAGCTCGGACATCGATGGAAACGGGGCTACGGGCACCAGGGGAGGAGCTGGTGAGTGCATCGTGCTCCTAGGGGTGCGCTGAGCGCGCTGATGAGCTCGGACGCGGGTGGCAGCAGCTGTGGCCGCGGCGGCGCCATGGACGGCGGCGGCGAGCTTCGGCCGAGGTTGAAAACACGGCTAGAGGACGAACGCGTCGACGGGGAGAGGGGCGAGGGCGTAGGAGCTCACAACGGTTCCGCAGGGTTGGTCAGTGGGCTCAGGGAGGGGCCGGAGCAAGCGGGGCGGCGATGGAGATCTCCAGCGTCGAGAGGTTGAAGAAGACGGCGTGGAGGCGCTCGGGGGCGTCCGGCGTTGCACAGCTCGACGAGGAGGAATAGGGGTACTAGGCGGAGCTCTTGGGCATCTCAGGGCATCGCCGGGATGGCGGTGTCCGCGGTGGTGGCGAGCGGCGGCGACGGAGGCGTTCTGGCGGGAAGAACAGATGAGGGGGAGAGCGTTTGGGGGGAGAGAGGAGATTCCAGGGGGTGCGTGGCGTCGTCTGGAGTCGTCCAGGGCGTCGGCAGAAGCAGGAGGTGGCCGTCGGTGGCCGCGCGCGTGCTAGCGCTCCGCGGGCACACGCCCGTGCCTACTGGCGCGAGGAGGAAGGCGACAGAGGGGGCTGCGGTGATGGACTGGGCCAGTTGGCTGGGCCGCAGCTGGGCCGGCCAGGTGGGCTGCACAGGTGAGGCCATGTACTAACTCTCTCTCTCTCTCTTTTCCTATATTTCTTTTACTATTTCATTTCCTCTGTCCTGATTTAGTTTAGCCACTAAATCATTTTAATAAATTCTGTAGGTTATTATATGGCTTGCTAAAATATACACAAAGCCACTCACAACTCCTAGAATTATTGGAGTTATATTTAATATAAATTAAATATAAATCCAAAGCAAATAATTATTTAATTAATTCAAATGGCCAAAATAAATGTTTCTGAGCTCCTAAAAATATTGGTTTGAATTTTACCTCTTGCCAATATTTTTATATAATAACAGGAACATTTTCCTGGACTCATTTGAGAAGTTTTTAAAGTTGGTTATTTTTGAACTGATTTCTGAGGGTTTCAACAAACCTCAATTCATTTTTCAAGAATTTTAGACATGATGCATGAGTGCAGTTGCAACTATTTCACTCAGGTATTCTAGGGCTGTGACAACTCACCCCCACTAAACAAGAATCTCACCCCGAGATTCATGGCGCGAGGTAAGAAGACAGCCCGGACACAAAGCTAACACGATCTTGTCGATCCAACTTCCTTTCCTAAAGATGTCGACTCCTTGCGTCATATTGATCTTGGCATCTTTGCTTGCGAGAACTTCACCCAACACGAGGACAAAGAGCAAGATAACTCTACAAGGATGGATCAACTTAATGATCACAAGATCAATTCACCGAATGAGACGTAGAAATGTCTCTTGAGTTGAGACACAATCACATATGTGGAGCGATGGCAAGAGGTAGATGATGAAGGTTCAGATTGGTAGGCAACAATGCCATGCTTAGGTAAGAGTGAAGGGTTTCAAAGTAGCGAGAAGATAATTGCCATGATCTCAAAACAAGGCACCTCAGGGGAGGTGACCCGTAGAATTATTCCCTTAAGTGGCAAAAAGAATTACTTTGACGCATAGATCATTGGAACTCTTCATACCAGCCTGAGGCAATTCACAATTGGTCATTTGAAGGAATTTGAAAGAATGGCATACTTAGTTTGGAAAGGGAACTAGAGTTATAGGACAACTCAGCAAATAGGAAGCACATTCCAGATGATGCCGAGGATATAACCTAGTGACTGGGTGTGCTCTCAAGAACTTGAGCATTTCCATACTCATCAAGGTCTTACCAACATCCGTGTCGGGGATCCTGGCAACACATCATACTACCATGATGAATAGTGATGGATAATGCAGATGCAAAGGAAGACAACACTTTCTCATATTTCACCTTAGCGAAGCCAAGGGAACGAAATCTGGATGATCGACCGAGAGACACTTAGCACTCCGCTTCTAATGTTCCCCTTGATGTGCTAGCGTAACCCATTTATAGATAAGGTTTAGTATCTAGAACATCAAGTAAAAGGTCGGACTTCGGGAGCACAAAAATCCATAAGGGACAACTAGGGAGTAAATCCTACGAAATCCTTATGGGGAGGTGGCCAACTTCTTCAAGCAAGATACTACAATAATAAGTCTTCCGGTTGGGTGTGTTGGCCACGACATCCACTTTACCGGTTACAGAGAGACCAATATTATAGTTCTTGGGATATGTTCCAACCATCATATCTGCCTGAGATTCAGATCTGGTTGGTGTCAGAATAATCCAAACTTATCAGGACTGGAAAGAAAAATGAACGTTTGCAACACAATTCGACGAGATGACGTTGCGAGATTCTCGGGGGAATGAACTACGGTAGTAAGCTCCAAAACATGAGCTGGTTCTGCTACAAGCATGTGAACACGCTGTCCCAGACAAGCATGGTCGGCTGGTAGTCTTACAACGAAACACTACCGAGTTCAGGGGGGAACCATCAACGAGGATATCGAAGTCCTTGCGTAAGTCTAGCTCTTAAGAAGAAACTTCTTCTCCTTGAACAAATCAATCAGTGGCTTGGTGTGCTACGGAATTCATATGGAATGAAGATGATCAGTCTAACAGACCACAGAATAATTCGCACGTGCATGACCGACTCAGGATGATTCCATAGGAAGTAAAAAAAATCTTTCTCTAATTCACGGCGGCAACTTGCACCTAATGCACGTGAACTTGGAGAAAGTCACCTCTTACACCAAACATGTATTTCATGAATGGGACATGAAGATAATGCTTACAAAAAGTTTCCAACACTAGCTTGATGTTCAACATGAATCATGGAGGAGACAAGATGCTGCTGATGGGCTCAATAGCAACTCATCGGAATTTCCATATCACTGGACTTCCAACAACAAGTGAACACGGTGATATCATTTGTCAAACCAAAAGATGTAATGGTGTATGCTCGAGGGATCAACCACGAGTAAGACAACATTACGAACATTGTTGGTTCTGATTTGACTTGACGATAGCCCATACTCAAGTCAAAGTTTTGACAAGACAATAGATCCAACAAGTGATCACGAGGACCAACTGGTGAAGATATCATCTTTCTTCAACACACACACAAACACAAAGATATCCCTTCAGAAAGAACCAAATTCGGCAAAGCATTTTATCTTCCAACTCTCCAAGTTTTTGTTTAGCTTAACCAACTAGCTCAGGGGTATCCAACACAGATTCTTGGAGAAAAGGTGGTTTAGGGGAAAACCAACTTGATCACGAACTCAACATAGCGGTCAGGTGACAATCTGGTAACACTTCCGAGAAGATATTCAGAAAATCACGAACCACCGATATGTTACTAAGCTCGAGAACAATCTTGCTTTTCAAGGCAAGACGATGTGATCAAAAGAGCAAAGGTTTGAAAAAATCCTAACTCATCGATCGAGGAGTGCACCAACAAAAATGGACAAGGTAGCACGATCAATCTCAGGATGGTGATTCAGTAACCAACACACTAAGAATGAAATTATTGTCCTTTAACTACCAAGCAAGGGGGTTGCTAGGAGTATTGATTTCACACCTTACTATTCACTTGTCGGCATTCCGGTTGCGACAACACGGACCGAGGAATGAATAATGATGGCGAGAAGTATCACTGCATCAAGAATTCATAAGAGGTTGTGCAATTCCCATGACATTCTTGACATAAGATGGCAATACTCCAGGGTAGAACAGATTAAAAGCTAGATTGGCATTCTTATCTGCGGAATACAACTGCTTTAACCAGTCCAAGAAATAGATGAGGTGCTGGAGTTTGTTTCTCCTAGTCATTCCAAGATAGAATGGCTTGACGAAACACAAGAGTAATAGGCATCAATAACACGAATGCACAACTAGTCCTGACTATCAATTGATAGACAGAGGTCAGAATGCAACTAAAGAGAGACAACTCAAAGGAACATATGGTTTTCTGAGTTGCGGATGCATAGATTTAGTATGTCAAACAAGTTCAACATATTTCTTCCAGATAATCCATGCAGAAAGGTAGGACTGGCAGAATCACAATGCAGAATGGAGAACTCATCAAGAGCACTCTTATTGCGATGTTTTGGTTCAACAAGGAACTTCTGCCATAAGTAGTTCATGGTATTGGAAGAAGGATTTACCATGGACCTTGAGGACTATCGCAAAGGTTACTAATATCCTAAAGGAACTAGCAAACACTATCAACATGAGGACCCCGGTTCCAAGTCACATCGATCTAGCCGGTAACACCTCATATCACTTTGTGGCCTCACGCACGGTATTCCCACGGGTGTCGCCTTACCATGGCCCGGGACCGTTTGCGCCTTTTGGCTCACGTATATGATAGTGTCGCTAGCATCCATATGACAGAGAACCCGGGCCGACATGACTAGTCGTGAACCCAAAGTGGCACTAACTTACGGGGACATGCATACATGAATCAACATCGAGCATGTCGGTCAGCAGCGTGCGAATCTAGGCTGTAGCACTGGGCTAACAGGACTCCGGTGAACCGGGCTGTAGCAGGCTAGGCAGGACTCCGGATGTCACCGCGTGACATTTACCCGAAGGGACAGACACAGGAACGAAGTGAATCACATGCCGGCCAGTCAAGTGTTCCGGAGCAGTAGTGCTGGGCTAGCAGGACTCCGGTGAACCGGGCTGTAGCGGACTGCTATGGCTCATGGAAGCACAAGACTACATTTCCCCATAAGAGAGGCTACCAAGGATAAACAACTAGGTTGTCGGATCCCACACATACCAAGCATTTCAATCATACACACAATATGCTCGATATGTGTAAATACAACATGGCATCACAACATAACTCTACGACTCAAGTATTTATTCATTAGGCTCCGAGGAGCCAAGTATTACAAACATGGGTCTCATGAACCCAACATACAGAGCATACAAGCAACAAGCACATGCGGAAGCTTAACATGTCTGAGTACAGACAACTACAAATGAAGAAGGCTGAGAAGCCTGACTATCTACAAGACCCTGCCGAGGGCACAAGATCGTAGCTGAGGTAACAAGCTAAACGTCGAAGTCCACGCGGAACTACTAGCGAGACTGACGTCTCTCTGCAAAAACATAAAATAGGCAAACGTGACTACAAATGTACCCAACAAGACTTACATCAGAACTAACTACATATGCATCGGTATCAATAAAGGGGGGTGGTGGAGTTTGATTGCAGCAAGCCAGCTTTGACTCGGTGGCTATCCTGAACTACGACTGCAAGTAACTCTTTTGAGGTGGCGCACACGAGTCCACATATTCACCATATCAATACACCACTATGGATCCGCTCCCGTCTCCCTACGAGAAGGCCATCCATAGCACTCATGCTTATCTTGCGAGTTTTAGAGTATCGACTTTCACTTGTCTATGAACTGTACAGGCAACCCAGAAGTCCTTTACCGCGGACACGGCTATTCGAATAGATGATGTTAACCCTGCAGGGGTGTACTTCTTCACACACGCTCTCACCACTTATCGCCGTTTACACGACACGTACTCGGCAACCTTCAAGCGGAAACCCAGGGAGGGTGTCGGCCACGGCCTACCTAAACACTCAAGTCTCTAGTCCAGGTTTATCGCCTATTCAGGTTCCATCCGCAGGGAGTCCGGCCGAGGTTTCCACATACGGCCCCGAACGATGTGTACAGGGTTCCGCGACACCAAACGGGCGCCCGGTATACCCGGCCACGTGCCTACCGCATCACAGCCCACCCCTCGGGTCAGCGCTGCGCATGGCCACCAGCATACTACAAACACCAGAAACTACTTGCAACTCCTGGACAGAGGACATGGGTGGTTAAGAAGCCGAGAGAGTCAATTAAGGATCCCAATGTGTGGTAGTAGTTGTTCATGGATCACAAACACAGAACTCAGTTCCTGAGGACGGCTTCAATGAGACAACCCACCATGTACTCCTACATGGCCTCTCACCGCTACCTTTACCAAATCGTGTTCACACACTTAGCTCTCAACAGTAGGACATGTTCACACACCTCCGATTCATCTCCGATGAATCTGACCTGACTCAACTCTAAGCAGTAGCAGGCATGACAAACAAGCATGAATGAGTAGGCACAACAGGGCTCAAACAACTCCTACTCATGCTAGTGGGTTTCATCTATTTACTGTGGCAATGACAGGTCATGCAGAGGAAAAGGGGTTCAACTACCGCAGCATGTAACATTTGAATCGTTGTTGTCCTAATGCAGTAAAAGAGAGCAGGAGCGAGACGGTGGGATTGTATCGGAATGAACAAGGGGGTTTTGCTTGCCTGACACTTCTGAAGATAGTATAGCTCTTCATCGGTGTCATCGATCACGTCGTCGGAACACTTCTATCGAGAGGGAACAAATATCGGCAACAGAGAAAGAACACAATCAATGCAATGCGACAATATGATGCATGATCATGACATGGTAGTATGATGTGATTTGAGCTAATGCATCTAGCAACCAGATTAAATGACGTTGGTTTGAATCCAAGATTCAAATTCAAACTCCATATGTGGATATTCAAATGCCATTTATATGATTTGTCCTAAACATCAGCTATAAGTTGTTCTAACAAGCATGAAAATGGTACAAATGGATAGATTGGATTTTTCTGATCATTTTTCATATATAAATCTTTTAATTCTGAGCTATGGATTAATTTCTATGATTTTTAGAAGTTTTAAACATTTTCTGAATATAAATAAATCATTTAGATTTATTTAAAATCCAGAAAAACATTACTGCGTCAGCATGACGTCGGTGTGACATCATCAGGTCAACAGGGGCTGACCAGGGTCAAACCTGACCCGTGGGTCCCACACATCAGTCTCACAGTGCTGGCACGAGTCACAGACACGTGGGACCGGTCAAAAGCCACGTCAGCAAAAGTCAATGCTTACAAGTGGGTCCCACTGGGTTATGAACTAATCTAAACAGAAAATTAAACTAAACTAAACAGGCACAGGGCCCACATGGCAGTGGCACTAAGGGTATTTAGCTGGGTCATTAGTGCTAACTAATCCGGCGCCACGTCAGCAGTTCACGCCGGCGACCAAAGGCACGGCGGTGGCACGCCGGATTTGCTCGGGACGGTGCTACATGCGGTGATTTGCGGCGCGGTTTGGAGCTACGGTGAGCTGGCGTCCGCGCGCATCTAGTGGAGCAATCAGTTTCACTGGGGGCGACATAAATCGACGGCGGCGAGCTCAAAGGCGGCGGCCGGAGTTCGGACATCGATGGAAACGGGGCTACGGAGCACCAGGGGAGGAGCTGGTGAGTGCATCGTGCTCCTAGGGGTGCGCTGAGCGCGCTGATGAGCTCGAACGCGGGTGGCAGCAGCTGTGGCCGCGGCGGTGCCTTGGACCGCAGCAGCGAGCTTCGGCCGAGGTGGAAAACACGGCTAGAGGAAGAACGCGTCGACGGGGAGAGGGGCGAGGGCGTAAGAGCTAACAGCGGTTCCGCAGGGTTGGTCAGTGGGCTCGGGGAGGGGCCAGAGCAAGCGGGGCGGCGATGGAGATCTCCGGCATCGGGAGGTTGAAGAAGACGGCGTGGAGGCGTTCGAGGGCGTCTGGCGTTGCACAGCTCGACGAGGAGGAAGAGGGGTTCTAGGCGGAGCTCTTGGGCATCTTAGGGCGTCGCCGGGATGGCGGTGTCCGCCGTGGTGGCGAGCGGCGGCGACGGAGGCGTTCGGGCGGGAAGAACAGAGGAGGGGGAGAGCGTTCGGGGGAGAGAGAGGAGATTCCAGGGGGTGCATGGTGTCGTCTGGAGTTGTCCAGGGCGTCTGCAGAAGCAGGAGGTGGCCGTTGGTGGCCGCTCGCGTGCTAGCGCTCCGCGGGCACACGCCCGTGCCTACTGGCGGGAGGAGGAAGGCGACAGAGGGGGCTGCGGTGATGGACTGGGCCAGTTGGCTGGGCTGCCAGCTGGGCCGGCCAGGTGGGCTGCACAGGTGAGGCCAGATACTAACTCTCTCTCTCTTTTCCTATATTTCTTTTACTATTTCATTTCCTCTGTTCTGATTTAGTTTAGCCACTAAATCATTTTAATAAATTCTGTGGGTTATTATATGGCTTGCTAAAATATACACAAAGCCACTCACAACTCCCAGAATTATTGGAGTTATATTTAATATAAATTAAATATAAATCCAAATCAAATAATTATTGGATTAATTCAAATGGCCAAAATAAATGTTTCTGAGCTCCTAAAAATATTGGTTTGAATTTTACCTCTTGCCAATATTTTTATATAATAACAGGAACATTTTCTTGGACTCATTTGAGAAGTTTTTAAAGTTGGTTATTTTTGAACTGATTTCTGAGGGTTTCAACAAACCTCAATTCAATTTTCAGGAATTTTTGACATGATGCATGAGTGCAGTTGCAAATTTCAGTCAGGTATTCTAGGGCTGTGACAGGTTTAGCATCAGGTTCCATATTAATCTTGCGCTGACATAGAGTGGGACTAATGCCCTTTAAATCATGAAGAGTATACCCAATGGCAGCTCGGTGCTTCCTTAGAACTTTCAATAATCTTTCTTCTTCATGTTCTGAAAGGTTAGCACTAATAATAACAGGATATACCTTCTTTTCATCAAGATAAGCATATTTCAAAGTGTTTGGCAATTGTTTTAATTCAAACACAGGATCAACCTTTACGTGGAGGAGGACCTCCTAGAGTTTCAATAGGCAAATTGTGTTTAAGCAGAGGTCGTTGTTCAAAGAAAGTCTTATCTATTTCATTTCTCTCATGCATATGTAAATCATTTTCATGGTCTAGCAAATATTGTTCTAAAGGATCAGTAGGAGGCACAACAATAGAAGCAAGACCAATTACTAGGCAATTCTTTTTCATGAAGCTTTCTACTAAACTTGGAAAAATTAAACTCATGAGACTCATCACCAAAGCTAACACCGACAGTTTTTTTCTCACAATCTATTTTAGCATTAATGGTGTTCAAGAAAGGTCTACCAAAGATAATGGGACAAAAGTCATCTTGTGGGGAACCAAGAATAAGGAAATCAGTAGGGTATTTTATTTTCCCACACAAAACTTCAACATCTCTAACAATCCCAATCGGTGATACAGTGTCTCTATTAGCAAGTTTAATAGTAACATATATGTCTTCTATCTCTGCGGGTGCTATGTCATTCATAATTTCTTGATATAAGGAATAAGGAATAGCACTCACACTAGCACCTATGTCACATAGACCATGATAACAGTGATCTCCTATTTTAACTGGGACAACAGGCATGCCAACAACATGTCTATGATTATCCTTTTTATCAGGTTTGGCAATTCTAGCAGCTTCCTCACAGAAGTAAATAACATGCCCATCTAAGTTTTCTTCCAGGAGATCCTTAATCATAGCAACACTAGGTTCTACTTTAATTTGTTCATCAGGTTTAGGTGTTCTAATATAACTTTTGTTAACCACAGTTGAAAGTTTAGCATGTTCCTTTATCCTAACAGGGAAAGGTGGTTTCTCAATATAAGCAGTAGGAACAACTGGATCAACATTGTAAATTATGGTTTCTTCTTTAATTGGTACAAATTCTTTAACTTCTTCTTTAATAGGTGGGTGATATTTGAACCACTTCTCCTTAGGTAGATCAACATGAGTAGCAAAAGATTCACAAAAGGAGGCTACTATCTCAGAGTCAAGTCCATATTTAGTGCTAAACTTTTGAAAAGCTTTGGTATTCATAAAAGATTTAACACAATCATACTTAAGCTTAATACCTAACTCTTTACCTTTGTCGAGTTACCAATCTTTGGAGTTGCGTTTAATTCTTTCCAAAAGAACCCACGGGAATTCAATAGTTTTCTTAACCAGTACAAGAAGTATCAAGCATGGATTGATCATCATGAGAAAGCCGAGCATAAAAGTTCTGGATAGTAATTTCTCTTGAGAGCTCATGGTTGGGGCATGGATATAACATTGACTTAAGCCTCCCCCAAGCTAGAGCGATACTTTTTCCTTCACGAGGCCAAAAAAAATATATATAATTTCGATCACGATGAACTAGATGCATAGGATAATTTTTTTGGTGAAACCCCAATTTCAATTGATTCCAATTCCAAGATCCAATATCATCGCATAGCCTATACCATGGCAATGCTTTTCCCTTGAAAGATAAAGGGAAAACCTTTTTCATAACTTCATCTCCGGGTAAACCTGCAAGCTTAACAATCCACAAATTTGTCCACATATATCAAGTGCATATCAGGATGTTCGGTTCCATCTCCTGCATAAGGATTAGCTAGCAGTTGTTCTATCATACCCAAGGGAATTTCATATTCAATATTTTTAGTAGGTGCAGTAGGTTGAGGGGTAGCTAATTATGGTTCCGGTTGAGGTGAAGATACCCCGAACAAATCCCTCAAAGGATTCTTTTCCATAGTAACAAGTGACAATAAATTTCAGCACACTATATAAATGTTTCCTGACCAAATTCCACTTACCAAAGGCGCTTCACTCCCCGGCAACGGCGCCAGAAAATAGCCTTGATGACCCAAAAGTATATGGGATCAATTTTAGCTCTTTTCGATAAGTAAGAGTGTCAAACCCAACGAGGAGCAGAAGGAAATGACAAGTGGTTTTCAGGAAGGTAATGTCTGTAAGTGCTGAAATTGTAAATAGCAGAGTAGTTTGATAGCAAGATAATTTTTAACGAGCAAGTAACGATAGTAGTAACAAAGTGCAGCAAGGTAGCCCAATCCCTTTGAGGCAAAGGACAGGCCAAAATGGTCTCTTATGATAAGCAAAGCGTTCTTGAGGGTACACGGGAATTTCATCTAGTCACTTTCACCATGTTGATTCGATTTGTGTTCGCTACTTTGATACTTTGATATGTGGGTGGACCGGTGCTTAGCTGTTGTTCTTACTTGAACAAGCCCCCTACTTATGATTAACCCTCTCGCAAGCATCCGCAACTACGATAAAAGTATTAAGGATACATTCTAACCATAACATTAAACTTTTGGATCCAATCGGTCCCTTACGGAATAGCGCATAAACTGGGGTTTAAGCTTCTGTCACTCTCACAACCCATCATCTACTTACTACTCCACAATGCATTCCCTTAGGCCCAAATATCATGAAGTGTCATGTAGTCGACGTTCACATGACACCACTAAGGGAATCACAACATACATACTATCAAAATATCGAACACATATCAAGTTCACATGATTACTTGCAACATGATTTCAACCATGACCTCTAGAACAAAAGTAACTACTCACAAATGATAATCATGCTCAAGATCAGAGGGGTATTAAATAGCATATTGGATCTGAACATATAATCTTCCACCAAATAAACCATATAGTAATCAACTACAAGATGTAATCAACACTACTAGTCACTCACAAGCACCAATCTATAGTTCCGGTAACAAGATTGAACACAAGAGATGAACTAGGGTTTGAGATGAGATGGTGCTGTTGAAGATGTTGATGGAGATTGCCCTCCCCAAGATGGGAGAGTTGTTGGTGATGATGATGACGATGATTTCCCCCTCCGGAGGGAAGTTCCCCTGGTGGAATCGCTCCACCGGAGGGAAAAAGTGCTCATGCCCAAGTTCCTCCTCGAGACGGCGGTGCTCCATTCCGAAATTCCTCTCCTTATTTTTTCTAGGTCAAAATGACTTATATACCAGAAGATGGGCACCGGAGGTGGGCCTGGGTGAGCACAACCCACCAGGGCGCGCCAGGGCTCCTTGGCGCGCCCAAGTGGGTTGTGCCCACCTGGTGGGCCCCCTTTGGTACTTATTTGCTCCAATATTCATCATATTCCATAAAAATTCTCCGTGAAGTTTCAGCTTGTTTGGAGTTGTGCAGAATAGGTAGCCTGACGTAGCTTTTCAGGTCCAGATTTCCAGCTGCCGGAATTCTCCCTCTTTGTGTGTACCTTGCATATTATGAGAGAAAATGCATTAGAATTACTTCAAAAAGCATTATTATGCATAAAAACATCATAAATAACAATAGGAAAACATGATGCAAAACGGACGTATCAGGGGCCCACAAGGCATCAGGGCACGCCCTGTTGCCTTGGCTTCTCCTCATTTGCCTTCTGGTCTCCTCCCGAAGCTTCTAGGGTCTCTCTTGTCTAGAAAAAAATATCAAAAAGTTTCCTGAGCGTTTAGATTTTGTTTGGTACTGATTTCCTAGAAAACCAAAAACAGGCAAAAAAATAGCAACTGACACTTGGCACTAGGTTAATAGTTTAGTCCCAAAAAATGATATATAATTGCATATATAACATCCAAGATTGATACTATAATAGCATGGAACAATAAAAAATTATAGATAAGTTGGACACGTATCAAGCATCCCCAAGCTTAATTCCTGGTCCTCCTCGAGTAGGTAAATGATAAAAATAGAATTTTTTATGTGGAATGCTACCTAACATGGTCATCATGTAATGTTTATTTTATGGTATGAATACTTATATCCAAATGATTCAAAGCAATAGTCTATAATTTGACATAAAGACATCAATACCCAGGCGTACCAACAAACAATCATGTATTTCAAAATAAAAATGCTAAAGAACGCTATCCCTACAAAATCATATAGCCTTGCCATGCTCCCTCTTCTTAACACAAAGTATAAATCCCGCACTACCCCGGTGTCAGCCAAGCAATTGGTTCGTACTTTTTAACACGCTTCAGCTTTTTAACCCCCACACAATACATGAGCGCAAGCCATGGATATAGCACTATTGGTGGAATAGAATACGGTGGTAGAGATTAGTACGAAGAAGACAAAAAAGGAGAAAGTCTCACATCAACGAGGCTAATCAATGGGCTATGGAGATGCCCATCAATTGATATCAATACGATTAGTAGGGATTGCCATGCAACAGATGCACTAAGAGCTATAAGTGTATGAAAGCTCAAACTAAAACTAAGTGGGTGTGCATCCAACTTGCTTGCTCTAGAAGACCTCGAGCATTTGAGGAAGCCCATCATCGGAATATACAAGCCAAGTTCGATAATGAAAAATTCCCAGTAGTATATGAAAGTGACTACACACTACAGGAATCAGGCACTTTGCCGTCTGCCATGGCTGACGCAAAGGCATGCCTGGCGGACGGCAAAGGCCTTTGCCGCTAGCCAGTGGACGGCAACAGGTCTAGCTGAATAGGCTACGGCAAAGGCCTCTTTGCCGTCTGCTGGCAGGCGGCAAAGATGCAAAGGCCTTTGCCGTCAGCTAGCTGACAGCAAAGAGCTTGGACGGCACACGTGGCAGCTTAGGGCTGTTAAGGGGTTAATGATGCGCTTTGCCGTCTGCTGACAGACGACAAAGATGCAAAGTTCTTTTCCATTTGCCAGCAGACGACAAAGAAACCATATAGGCCAGCCAAGTGCCCCCCTAGGTTGCATAGGTAGCTGCCACGTGGCAGCTTTGCCGTCTGCTGGCTGATGGCAAAGCTCTTTGCCGTCTGCCAGCGGACGGCAAAGTGCCTATATAGCCCATGTTTTTTCTTAAATTCATTCATTTTGACAGAATTTCACAGACACACACACACATTTAAAAATAATTTCAACAAGAATACCAACAATAAGTTTCCAACAACATAAGAAACATACAAGTTTCCAACAACATATCCAACATACAATGATTTCGAACAAGAAGTTTCCAACAACATATCCATATATACATACATATCCAAAACAAGTTTCCAACAACATATCCATATATACATACATATCCAAAAGAAGTTTCCAACAAGTTTCCATAAACAAAAAGGAAGCACAAGGAGAAGAGTACACTCCATCAATGCAAGCTTCCTCATCTAAAGCAAATCTGCAAATTGGGAAAGATGAAAGTTAGAAGAAGAAGAAGACTAGCTAGAAGAAAAAGAAGAAAAAGAAGAAGAAGAATTTATCTTCTCTTTCTTTTTCTCCTCTCCTCTTCTTTATCTTCTTCTTCTAACTAAGCTAGGTAAAAATGCTAAGTGTGTAGGTCATTTTAGAGCTAAGCTAGGTAAATAGGTCATTTTGGAGCTAACCTAGGTAAAATGGATCATATTGGAGCTAACCTAGGTAAACTTGGTCATTTGGGAGCTAACCTAGGTAAAATGGATCATATTGGAGCTAACCTAGGTAAACTTGGTCATTTGGGAGCTAACCTAGGTAAAATGGATCATATTGGACCTAACCTAGGTAAAATTGGTCATTTTGGAGCTAACCTAGGTAAAATGGATCATATTGGAGCTAACGTAGGTAAAATTGGTCATTTTGGAGCTAACCTAGCTAATTATGCCATTTTTGAGTTAACTAAGCATATTATGCCATTTTTGACATAAGTAAGCTAAGTATAGGTCTTTCTTGAGCTAACCCAGGTAACTAAGCATATTAGAGCTAATTTAGCATTTTAGAGCTAACTTAGGTCAATTTGGAGCTAACTTACGTAAAATTGATCATTTTGGAGCTAATTAGGCTTATTATGTCATTTTCAAGGAAAATAAGCTAACTATATGACATATATGAGGTTACCAAGATTGTTATGCCATTTCGAACCTAGGCAACTGAGCATATTAGAGATAACTTATCATACTAGAGCTAACTTAGGTCATTTTGGAGGAAACAAAGCTAAGTATGGATCATTTTGGAGATCTGACATACCTGACATACTTCACTCCTCCTTCTTCTCCTTCTCCTTCATCATCCTGATGCGCTTAGAGCAGCGAGGCAGTGGGATGTAGTCTTCTACCACAATTGGCATGGTCATGTCGCCCGGCTATGGGATCGCCGGCGCCACCACCATCGCGGGGTCATTGTCAGGCACCACCACTATCACGAGGCCATCTTCAGGCAGTACCATCTCTCGCCCATCGTCAGCCACCACCATCGCTTGGCCATCGTCAGCCACCACCATCGCTTGGCCATCGTCAGCCACCACCATCGCGAGGTCATCGTCAGAGAGAATAGGCTGCACCTCCTCATCCCACTCTGCTCCTCTTCTTCCCCACTCCATTCCGGATCATCCTCGCTGCTGCTTTCGCTGTAGCCAGACTCACTGCTGCTTTTGCTATAGCCAGAGTCGCTGCTCCTGCTCCCATTGCCTGACCAAATGCAACAATTTTTTTTAACAATCAGTGTGAGACAAAGCCAAATGGAGAAGAAGAAGAGGCAGAGCGTACTGGCATCATCGTCGTCCTGGTAGCGCATGCGGCACATAGTCATGTTGAACACCTTAACGGTGAGTGTGGCGTTGCCGTCGTACCTGAGGACATGGAAGTACCCGTGCCGCGGGTCGTAGGCACGGACGAACTGCTCCCAGCCACGACACAGGTACATGTGGTCATACCTGAACACCACCTCCACATCCCACAGCCTGCGAAGCCCGCTGCCGGCCTGTCGCAGCTTCACATTCTTTGGCCGATGGTCGTCCAACATCTTCATAAAAGTGTCAGGCAGCCTCTGCAGCGTGGGTCAAGCAGTGATGTAGCAAACAATAGAGTTATGATAAAGAGATGGTTGAAGTGGAGATCTCTCCTTTTATATACCTGCCTCTTGGAGGAATTCTCGAGTATGATCGTGAGGAACTCAAAACCTTCCAAGTCGTACTCCGGTGTGGCAGAGCGCAGCCTGCAGTGGCAGCCTCCCCCCATCTCTGATAAGTAGCAGAAGAGACCAATTAGCACGGAGGCAGATCCAGCTTGAACTTGCAAGTCCAAACAAGGCGACGCAGCTCCGGGGTGAATGCACGACATACTGCCACACTCACAGGGGCCAGCCGCTGGGAGGAGCCTGGTCTTGATGCCCGAGTGCCGCCACCTCTGGCGGCACACGGTCTTGACGTGGCGGTGCTAGGAGCGCATGCACTTCTCCTTGGGGCCACTGGACCACCTGGCAGCTTTCTTCATCGCGCGTCGGCGCCCTGCATGGCGGGTCACACTGCGGAACCTCACGCCTTGGCTTATGGTCCACGCCGTGCAGAGGAGGAGGATGAGGTGCGCCGTGAGCCACGTCGCCCGTGAGGGACGTCGGGGGACAAAGCGAGCGGGACGGTGCAAGTGCCTCACCAGCGGCGCAGACGAGCTCGGCGATGCGGGTGAGCCAGTCATCGTAGAAGTCGTTGGCCGGGTGATAGCGCAGGAGATCGCGCGCCATGAGCAACGCAGCCTGCGCGTTCTCCGGCCCACGACGAGTGTGCGAGGACGATGCCATGACTGGAGTGGGTGATGGAGTCATGGTGCAGCCATCGCGCCGCACGGATGGTGGCAGCAACGAGTCCTGCTGCTCGCGGGCAGCAGGGTCGGTGGCGGCGTTGGCCACCGGGGAGGCAGAGCGGCGAGGCGTGATGCGGCTTGAAGCTACGTTGATATTTACCCAAAGAGGAAGGGATGATGCAGCACAACAACGGTAGGTATTTCCCTCAGTGATGAGACCAAGGTTATCGAACCAGTAGGAGAACCAAGCAATACTACGTAAACAGCACCTGCACATAAATAACAAATACTCACAACCCGACGTGTTAAAGGGGCTGTCAATCCCTTTCGGGTAACGGCGCTAGAAATTGGCACGTGGATGGGAGAAAGTTGTAAATATTGATAGATCGAACGCTAAATAAAATAAAGTGCAGCAAGGTATTTTTGTGTTTTTGGTTTGATAGATCTGAAAATAAAAGCAAATAAAAGTATATTGCAAAGGCAAATATGATAAAGAAGAGACCCGGGGCCGTAGATTTCACTAGTGGCTTCTCTCAAGAAAAATAGCAAACGGTGGGTGAACAAATTACTATTGGGCAATTGATAGAACTTCAAATAATCACGACGATATCCAGGCAATGATCATTATATAGGCATCACGTCAAAGATTAGTAGACCGACTCCTGCCTGTATCTACTACTATTACTCCACACATCGACCGCTATCCAGCGTGCATCTAGTGTATTAAGTTCATGGAGAAACAGAGTAATGCAATAAGAATGATGACATGATGTAGACAAGATCTATTTATGTTTAAATAGACCCCATCATTTTATCCTTAGTAGCAACGATACATATGTGTCGGTTCCCCTTCTGTCACTTGGATCAAGCACCGTAAGATCAAACCCACTACAAAGCACCTCTTCCTATTGCAAGATAAATAGATCAAGTTGGCCAAACAAAACCAAAATATCGGAGAAGAAATACGAGGCTATAAGCAATCATGCATATAAGAGATCAAAGAAGACTCAAATAACTATCATGGATAAAAAGATAGATCTGATCATAAACTTAAAGTTCATCGGATCCAACAAACACATCGCAAAAGGAGTTACATCATATGGATCTCCAAGAGACCATTGTATTGAGAATCAGACGAGAGAGAGGAAGCCATCTAGCTACTAACTACAGACCTCTAGGTCTACAAAGAACTACTCACACATCATTAGAGAGGCACCAATGGACATGATGAACCCCTTCGTGATGGTATCTAGATTGGATCTGGTGGTTCTGCAACTTGCGGTGGCTGGAATTGATTTTCGTCGACTCCCCTAGGGTTTATGGAATATTGGGGTATTTATAGAGCAAAGAGGCGGTCCGGGGGGCACCCGAGGTTGGCACGACCCACCAGGGCACGTCTGGGCCTCGAGGCGCGTGCTGGTAGGTTGTGCTCCCCTTGGAGCAACCCCTAGGCGCTTCTCCGGCCCACTGGATGTCTTCTGGTCCAAAAAATCCACAAAAAGTTTCGCTGCGTTTGGACTGCATTTGGTATTGATTTCCCGCGATGTAAAAAACATGCAGAAAACAACAACTTGCACTTGGCACTATGTCAATAGGTTAGTACCAAAAAATGATATAAAATTGTTGGGGATCGTAGCAGAAATTAAAATTTTTCTACGCATCACCAAGATCAATCTATGGAGTCATCTAGCAACGAGAGAGAGAGAGAGAGAGAGAGAGAGAGAGAGAGGAGTGCATCTACATACCCTTGTAGATCGCGAGCGGAAGCGTTCAAGAGAACGGGGTTGATGGAGTCGTACTCGTCGTGATCCAAATCACCGATGATCCTAGCGCCGAACGGACGGCACCTCCGTGTTCAACACACGTACGGAGCGGAGACGTCTCCTCCTTCTTGATCCAGCAAGGGGGAAGGAGAAGTTGATGGAGATCCAGCAGCACGACGGCGTGGTTGTGGAAGCAGCGGGATTCCAGGAGGGCTTCGCCAAGCGCTACTTGAGGAGGAAGAGGTGTCACGGGAGGGAGAGGGAGGCGCCAGGGCTTAGGGTTTGGCTGCCCTCCCTCCCCTCCACTATATATAGGGGCTAGGGGGGCGCATGCCCCCCTTGGAGATCCCATCTAGAGGGGGGGGGGGGGGCGGGGGCGGCGGCCCTTCGGGGGGCAACGACCCCCTAGTGTTTCCAACCCTAGGCGCCTTGGGCCCTTGGGTGGGGCGCACCAGCCCACCAGGGGCTGGTTCCCACGCCACTTCAGCCCATGGGGCCCTCCGGGATAGGTGGCCCCACCCGGTGGACCCCCGGGACCCTTCCGGTGGTCCCGGTACAATACCGGTGACCCCCGAAACTCTCCCGGTGGCCGAAACTGGACTTCCTATATATAAATCTTTACCTCCGGACCATTCCGGAACTCCTCGTGACTTCCGGGATCTCATCCGGGACTCCGAACAACTTTCGGTTAACCGCATACTAATATCTCTACAACTCTAGCGTCACCGAACCTTAAGTGTGTAGACCCTACGGGTTCGGGAGACACGTAGACATGACCGAGAGAACTCTCCGGTCAGTAACCAACAGCATGATCTGGATACCCATGTTGGCTCCCACATGCTCCACGATAATCTCATCGGATGAACCACGATGTCGAGGATTCAATCAATCCCGTATACAATTCCCTTTGTCAATCGGTACGTTACTTGCCCGAGATTCGATCGTCGGTATCCCAATACCTCGTTCAATCTCGTTACCAGCAAGTCACTTTACACGTTCCGTAATGCATGATCCCGTGACTAACTACTTAGTCACATTGAGCTCATTATGATGATGCAATACCGAGTGGGCCCAAAGATACCTCTCCGTCATACAGAGTGACAAATCCCAGTCTCAAATCCGTGCCAACCCAATAGACACTTTCTGAGATTCCTGTAGTGCACCTTTATAGCCACACAGTTACGTTGTGACATTTGGTACACCCAAAGCATTCCTACGGTATCCGGGAGTTTCACGATCTCATGGTCTAAGGAGATGATACTTGACATTAGAAAAGCTTTAGCAAATGAATTACACGATCTGGAGCTATGCTTAGGATTGGGTCTTGTCCATCACATCATTCTCCTAATGATGTGATCCCGTTATCCATGTCATCCAATGTCCATGGTCAGGAAACCGTAACCATCTATTGATCAACGAGCTAGTCAACTAGAGGCTCACTAGGGACATGTTATGGTCTATGTGTTCACACATGTATTACGATTTCCGGATAATACAATTATAGCATGAACAATAGATAATTATCAGGAACAAGGAAATATAATAATAACCATTTTATTATTGCCTCTAGGGCATATTTCCAACAGTCTCCCACTTGCACTAGAGTCAATAATCTAGTTACATTGTGATAAAGCGTACACCCATAGAGTTCTGGTGTTGATCATGTTTCGCCCGTGGAAGAGGTTTAGTCAACGGATCTGCGACATTCAAATCCGTATGCACTTTACAAATATCTATGTCTCCATTTTGAACATTTTCTTGAATGGAGTTGAAGCGACGCTTGATGTGCCTGGTCTTCTTGTGAAACCTGGGCTCCTTGGCAAGGGCAATAGCTCTAGTGTTTTCGCAGAAGAGAGTTATCCGCCCCGATGCAATGGGAATAACTCCTAGGTCGGCAATGAACTCCTTCATCCAGATTGCTTCATGTGCTGCCTCCGAGGCTGCCATGTACTCCGCTTCACATGTAGATCCCGCCATGACGCTTTGCTTGCAACTGCACCAGCTGACTGCCCCACCATTCAAAATATACACGTATCCGGTTTGTGACTTAGAGTCATCCAGATCTGTGTCGAAGCTAGCATCGACATAACCCTTTACGACGAGCTCTTCGTCACCTCCATAAACGAGAAACATATCCTTAGTCCTTTTCAGGTACTTCAGGATGTTCTTGACCGCTGTCCAGTGTTCCATGCCGGGATTACTTTGGTACCTTCCTACCAAACTTACGGCAAGGTTTACATCAGGTCCGGTACACAGCATAGCATACATAATAGACCCTATGGCCGAGGCATAGGGAGTGACACTCATCTTTTCTCTATCTTCTGCCGTGGTCGGGCATTGAGCCGTGCTCAATCTCACACCTTGCAATACAAGCAAGAACCCATTCTTGGACTGATCCATATTGAACTTCTTCAATATCTTGTCAAGGTATGTGCTTTGTGAAAGACCTATGAGGCGTCTCGATCTATCTCTATAGATCTTGATGCCTAATATGTAAGCAGCTTCTCCAAGGTCCTTCAGTGAAAAACACGTATTCAAGTAGGCCATTATGCTTTCCTAGAATTCTATATCATTTCCCATCAATAGTATGTCATCCACATATAATATGAGAAATGCTACAGATTTCCCACTCACTTTCTTGTAAACACAGGCTTCTCCATAAGTCTGTGTAAACCCAAACGCTTTGATCATCTCATCAAAGCGAATGTTCCAACTCCGAGATGCCTGCACCAGCCCATAGGTTGAGCGCTGGAGCTTGCATACCTTGTAAACATTCTTAGGATCGACAAAACCTTCCGGCTGCATCATATACAATTCTTCCTTAAGGAAGCCGTTAAGGAATGCCATTTTGACGTCCATTTGCCATATTTCATAATCGTAGAATGCGGTAATTGCTAACATGATTCAGACGGACTTCAGCTTCGCTACGGGTGAGAAGGTCTCATCGTAGTCAACTCCTTGAACTTGTCGATAACCCTTAGCGACAAGTCGAGCTTTATAGATGGTAACATTTCCATCCGCGTGCGTCTTCTTCTTAAAGATCCATTTATTTTCTATCGCTCACCGATCATCGGGCAAGTCTGTCTAAGTCCATACTTTGTTTTCATCTATGGATCCTATCTTGGAGTGCATGGCTTCAAGCCATTTGTTGGAATCTGGTCCCACCATTGCTTCTTCATAGTTCAAAGGTTCACCGTTGTCCAACAACATGATTTCCAGGACAGGGTCACCGTACCACTCTGGTGCGGAACGTGTCCTTGTGGACCTACGAAGTTCAGTGGTAACTTGATCATGATCGTCATCATTAACTTCCTCTCTAGTCGGTGCAGGCACCACAGAAACATTTTCTTGTGCTGCGCTACTTTCTGGTTCGAGAGGGGTCATCTCATCAAGTTCCACTTTCCTCCCACTTACTTCTTTCGAGAGAAACTCTTTCTCCAGAAAGGACCCGTTCTTGGCAACGAAGATCTTGCCTTCGGATCTGAGGTAGAAGGTATACCCAATGGTTTCCTTAGGGTATCCTATGAAGACACATTTTTCCAACTTGGGTTCGAGCTTTTCAGGTTGAAGTTTCTTGACATAAGCATCGCATCCCCAAACTTTAAGAAACGACAGCTTAGGTTTCTTTCCAAACTATAATTCATACGGTGTCGTCTCAATGGATTTGGACGGAGCCCTATTTAAAGTGAATGCGGCAGTCTCTAGAGCATAACCCCAAAATGATAGCGGTAGATCGGTAAGAGACATCATAGATCGCACCATATCCAATAGAGTGCGATTACGACGTTCGGACACACCATTACGCTGAGTTGTTCCAAGCGGCGTGAGTTGTGAAACAATTCCACATTTCCTTACGTGTGTGCCAAATTCGTGACTCAAATATTCCCCTCCACGATCTGATCGTAAGAACTTTATTTTCCTGTCACGTTGATTCTCAACCTCACTCTGAAATTCGTTAACTTTTCAAAGGTCTCAGACTTGTGTTTCATTAAGTAGACATACCCATATCTACTCAAGTCATTAGTGAGGGTGAGAACATAACGATAGCCACCGCGAGCCTCAACGCTCATTGGACCGCACACAACAGTATGTATGATTTCCAATAAGTTGGTTGCTCGCTCCATTGTTTCGGAGAACGGAGTCTTGGTCATTTTGCCCATGAGGCATGGTTCACACGTGTCAAATGATTCATAATCAAGAGACTCCAAAAGTCCATCTGCATGGAGTTTCTTCATGCGTTTGACACCAATGTGACCAAGGCGGTAGTGCCACAAGTATGTGGGACTATCATTATCAACCTTACATTTCTTGGCATTCACACTATGAATATGTGTAACATCACGTTCGAGATTCATTAAGAATAAACCATTGACCAGCGGGGCATGACCATAAAACATATCTCTCATATAAATAGAACAACCATTATTCTCGGATTTAAATGAGTAGCCATCTCGCATCAAACGAGATCCAGATACAATGTTCATGCTCAAAGCTGGCACTAAATAACAATTATTGAGGTTCAAAACTAATCCCGTAGGTAAATGTAGAGGTAGCGTGCCGACGACGATCACATCGACCTTGGAACCATTCCCGACGCGCATTGTCACCTCGTCCTTCACCAGTCTCCGCTTATTCCGCAGCTCCTGCTTTGAGTTACAAATATGAGCAACCGCACCGGTATCAAATCCCCAGGAGCTACTACGAGCGCTGGTTAGGTACACATCAATAACATGTATATCACATATACCTTTGGTATTGCTGTCCTTCTTATCCGCTAAGTACTTGGGGCAGTTCTGCTTCCAGTGATCGTTTCCCTTGCAATAAAAGCACTCAGTCTCAGGCTTGGGTCCATTCTTTGTCTTCTTCCCGGCAGCTTGCTTACCGGGCGCGGCAACTCCCTTGCCGTCTTTCTTGAAGTTCTTCTTACCCTTGCCTTTCTTGAACTTAGTGGTTTTATTCACCATCAACACTTGATGTTCCTTTTTGATCTCCACCTCCGCTGATTTCAGCATTGAATATACCTCAGGAATGGTCTTTTCCATCCCCTGCATATTGAAGTTCATAACAAAGCTCTTGTAGCTAGGTGGGAGCGACTGAAGGATTCTGTCAACGACCGTGTCATCCGGGAGATTAACTCCCAGCTGAGACAAGCGGTTGTGCAACCCAGACATTTTGAGTATGTGTTCGCTGACGGAACTATTCTCCTCCATCTTACAACTGTAGAACTTGTCGAAGACTTCATATCTCTCGACCCGGGCATGAGCTTGGAAAACCATTTTCAGCTCTTGGAACATCTCATATGCTTCGTGCTGCTCGAAACGCTTTTGGAGCCCCGGTTCTAAGCTGTAAAGCATGCCGCATTGAACCAGGGAGTAATCATCAACACGTGTTTGCCAAGCGTTCATAACGTCTTGGTTTGCTGGGACGGGTGCTTCACCTAGCGGTGCTTCAAGGACATATGCTTTCTTGGCATCTATGAGGATGATCCTCGAGTTCCGGACCCAGTCCGTATAGTTGCTACCATCGTCTTTCAGCTTGGTTTTCTCTAGGAACGCGTTGAAGTTGAGGTTGACATTAGCGTGGGACATTTGATCTACAAGACATATTGTAAAGATTTTAGACTAAGTTGATGATAATTAAGTTCATCTAATCAAATTATTAATGAACTCCCACTCAGACAGACATCCCTCTAGTCATCTAAGTGATACATGATCCGACTCAACTAGGCCGTGTCCGATCATCACGTGAGACAGACTAGTCATCATCGGTGAACATCTTCATGTTGATCGTATCTTCTATACGACTCATGTTCGACCTTTTGATCTTCCGTGTTCCGAGGCCATGTCTGTACATGCTAGGCTCATCAAGTCAACCTAAGTGTATTGCATGTGTAAATCTGGCTTACACCCGCTATATGCGAACGTTAGGACCTATCACACCCGATCATCACGTGGTGCTTCGGAACAACGGACTTTAGCAACGGTGCACAGTTAGGGGGAACACAATTCTTGAAATTTTAGTGAGAGATCATCTTATTTAGGCTACCGTCGTTCTAAGCAAATAAGATGTAAAACATGATAAACATCACATGCAATCAAATAGTGACATGATATGGCCAATATCATTTTGCTCCTTTTGATCTCCATCTTTGGGGCGCCATGATCATCATCTTCACCGGCATAACACCATGATCTCCATCATCGTGTCTTCATGAAGTTGTCTCGCCAACTATTACTTCTACTATTGTTGCTAACGGTTAGCAATAAAGTAAAGTAATTACATGACGTTCCAGTTGACACGCAGGTCATAAATAAATTAAGACAACTCCTATGGCTCCTGCCGGTTGTCATACTCATCGACATGCAAGTCGTGATTCCTATTACAAGAACATGATCAATCTCATACATCACATATATCATTCATCACATCCTTCTAGCCATATCACATCACATGACACTTGCTGCAAAAACAAGTTAGACGTCCTCTAACTGTTGTTGCAATTTTTTTACGTGGCTGCTATTGGTTTCTAGCAAGAACGTTTCTTACCTACGCCAAAACCACAACGTGATATGCGAATTTCTATTTACCCTTCATAAGGACCCATTTCATCGAATCTGATCCGACTAAAGTGGGAGAGACAGACACCCGCTAGCCACCTTATGCAACTAGTGCATGTCAGTCGGTGGAACCTGTCTCACGTAAGCGTATGTGAAAGGTCGGTCCGGGCCGCTTCATCCCACGATGCCGCCGAATCAAGATAAGACTAGTAACGGCAAGTAAATTGACAAAATCGACGCCCACAACAACTTGTGTTCTACTCGTGCATAGAAACTACGCATAGACCTAGCTCATGATGCCACTGTTGGGGATCGTAGCAGAAATTAAAAAAATTCTACGCATCACCAAGATCAATCTATGGAGTCATCTAGCAATGAGAGAGAGAGGAGTGCATCTACATACCCTTGTAGATCGCTAGCGGAAGCGTTCAAGAGAACGGGGTTGATGGAGTCGTACTCGTCGTGATCCAAATCACCGATGATCCTAGCGCCGAACGGACGGCACCTCCGCGTTCAACACACGTACGGAGCGGAGACGTCTCCTCCTTCTTGATCCAGCAAGGGGGAAGGAGAAGTTGATGGAGATCCAGCAGCACGACGGCGTGGTGGTGGAAGCAGCGGGATTCTAGCAGGGCTTCGCCAAGCACTACTCGAGGAGGAAGAGGTGTCACGGGAGGGAGAGGGAGGCGCCAGGGCTTAGGATTCGGCTGCCCTCCCTCCCCTCCACTATATATAGGGGCTAGGGGGGCGCATGTTCCCCTTGGAGATCCCATCTAGAGGGGGGGGGAGCCCCCGGGGCGGCGGCCCCTCAGGGGGCAATGACCCCCTTAGGGTTTCCAACCAGGGGGGCGCATGCCCCCTCGGGGGGCAACGGCCCCCTAGGGTTTCCAACCCTAGGCGCCTTGGGCCCTTGGGTGGGGCGCACCAGCCCACCAGGGGCTGTTTCCCATGCCACTTCAGCCCATGGGGCCCTCCGGGATAGGTGGCCCCACCCGATGGATCCCCGGGACCCTTCCGGTGGTCCCGGTACAATACCGGTGACCCCCGAAACTCTCCCGGTGGCCGAAACTGGACTTCCTATATATAAATCTTTACCTCCAGACCATTCCGGAACTCCTCGTGACATCCGGGATCTCATCCGGGACTCCGAACAACTTTCGGTTAACCGCATACTAATATCTCTACAACTCTAGCGTCACCGAACCTTAAGTGTGTAGACCCTACGGGTTCGGGAGACACGTAGACATGACTGAGACAACTCTCCGGTCAATAACCAACAGCGGGATCTGGATACCCATGTTGGCTCCCACATGCTCCACGATAATCTCATCGGATGAACCACGATGTCGAGGATTCAATCAATCTCGTATACAATTCCCTTTGTCAATCGGTACATTACTTGCCCGAGATTCGATCGTCGGTATCCCAATACCTCGTTCAGTCTCGTTACTAGCAAGTCACTTTACTCGTTCCGTAATGCATGATCCTGTGACTAACTACTTAGTCACATTGAGCTCATTATGATGATGCAATACCGAGTGGGCCTAGAGATACCTCTCCGTCATACGGAGTGACAAATCCCAGTCTCGATCCGTGCCAACCAAAAGACTCTTTCGGAGATACCTGTAGTGCACCTTTATAGCCACCCAGTTACGTTGTGATGTTTGGTACACCCAAAGCATTCCTACGGTATCCGGGAGTTGCACGATCTGATGGTCTAAGGGGATGATACTTGACATTAGAAAAGCTTTAGCAAACGAACTGCACGATCTAGAGCTATGCTTAGGATTGGGTCTTGTCCATCACATCATTCTCCTAATGATGTGATCCCGTTATCAATGACATCCAATGTCCATGGTCAGGAAACCGTAACCATCTATTGATCAACGAGCTAGTCAACTAGAGGCTCACTAGGGACATGTTATGGTCTATGTGTTCACACATGTATTACGATTTTTGGATAACACAATTATAGCATGAACAATAGATAATTATCATGAACAAGGAAATATAATAATAACCATTTTATTATTGCCTCTTGGGCATATTTCCAACAAAAATGACTAAAAAATGATTGTCAAACATCCAAGAATGTAATATAACAACATGGAACAATAAAAAATTATAAATACGTTGGTGACGTATCAAGGCGCGCCATTGCCCACAAGCGCCGTCTGAGCAACACGAGTGGCCTGGCGCTTAGCATGGGCATAGAGAGCGTCAGCCATGCGAACGACGGGACGTCGGTGGAACGGACGGCGGAAGAGAGGCTTCGACACTCCCCTATCTGGCGCGCCAAATGTTGGATTCAGGGCTCCACAGACCCAAGAAAGGTTCGAACTCTGGGGCATGTGCGAAGAACTCAACCTCTCCAGCCAACCAGTTCGTCACCCCCACGGCCTAGCTCGATGAACAAGAAAGGAAAGGGACATGGCAGTTTACCCATGTTCGGGCCACCTTGTGGTGTAAGACCCTAGTCCCGCTTTGTGGTGGATTAGCCTGTGGGGGGCTGAGGATGAACTAGTACAAGGGAAGAACAACCTCACGAGGTCTACTCTAGTGTGGGTATGAGCTAGTGAGGTCTCTCCTGGATTGACCGACCTCTTCCTACAACGGTGGCTAAGCTATATTTATAGTGGCCTTGGCCCTCTTCCTCCAAACGAAGGCAGGAAGGGATCCCACAGAGGCCAATTTTGAACGGGGACAAGTAGTACATCCTCTCCTAACGAAAGGTGGTCTTCTCCTGCAACGATTCTCGTCGTGACGCCGCGGTGGGCTCAGTGATGACATCCATCCTGCCGTCCTGGTGGTCTTGGTCTTGTTGCACGGGAATGGAAACCTTTGGCTGATTCCTAGGGACCCCGCACCTGCGCTTGCCTCCTTAGCACCAAAGAGGAAACCTGCTGCTCTGCACCCGCTGGTGCCCGCCTGGCCTTGGTCTTCATGGCTAGCGTCAGCTCAACCTCATGAGGTGGGTGCCTGCATAGAAATCTACGCTCCTCGGGAGCCAGCCTGGGGAGGCCGCTTCCTCCGGAGGTCTTGGTGTCGTCCGCTTCAAGAGGCTTGGCCCCTCGCGAGGGTCTTGTCTTGTAGGTGCTGAAGATTGGCCGTACCAGGCAGTCGACGGAGCCATGCCATGGGCCGCAAGCAGGCAAGTCTGGGAACCCTGGTTCCCAGAACGCTGATAGGTTGATATGTATCATGTGGTGTTATTTTAGTACAAACTCTAGGGCAGTTTGTGACACTTATAGTATGGCTCAATAAATAGATCGGAAAAGATAACTTTGAGGTGGTTTCATACCCTACAACAATTTCTTCTTATGTTCTCCGCTTGATAAGAACTTTGGAGTGATTCTTTATCGCACGTTGAGGGATTGTTATATGATTCAATTATGTTAGCACTATTGAGAGATTGCACTAGTGAAAGTATGAACCCTAGGACTTGATTCCAAGCATTGCAATACCGTTTGTGCACCATTTTATTACTTGCTACCTTGCTATTTTTATATTTTTAGATTACAAAAGCCTATATCTACTATCCATACTACAGTTGCATCATCATCTCTTCGCCGAACTAGTGCACCTATACAATTTGCCATTGTATTGGGTGTGTTGGGGACACAAGAGATTTCTTGTATTTGGTTGAAGGGTTTTTTGAGAGAGACCATCTTCATCCAACGCCTCCCATGGATTGATAAACCTTAGGTCATCTACTTGAAGGAAAATTGCTATTGTCCTACAAAACTCTGCGCTTGGAGGCCCAACACGACTCTACAAGAATAAGTTGTGTAGTAGACATCAAGCTCTTTTCTTGCGCTGTTGTCGGGGAGGTGAGTGCTTGAAGGCATGCATTTAGATCTTGCAATTGAATCTTTTAGTTTCTTGTTTATTCACTAGTTTGGTTTATAAAAAGAAAACTACAAAAAATGGAATTGACGTTGCCTCATATTATTCATCTTTATAATGTCTTTCTTGAAAATGATGGATCAGAAAATTGTGCTCAATTGATAGAAGAAGAATTCAATAAAATGTTTGGCATAAAATCTTTGAATGATGAGAATGATTGCAATGTTGTTAGTATAAATTCTTTGTATATCCATGATGCTAATGATATGCAAGGCCATATGCTTGGGCATGCTATGTTTGATGAAGATGATATTTTTAGTCCCCCAAGTTATAATGTGCAAATTTGTTATGATGATTGCATGCACTGCAAAAAAAGACACATCCATGAAATTTTGGGCCGAACAATTTTTTTCCTGTCATACTTATGACACTTCTATGACGATAATTGTGACAAAACCCGGTATCATCATAGATGTGGTGGGGTCCTACTTGTATGACAAAAAATCATGACAGAAAATGGGCTTTTCGTCCTGGGCGGGCCGGAGACGCAGCTGCATGACATTCTTTGGGCCGTCCATGACGGAAAAAACCATGGTAGAAGCGAGGGCGCGGAAAATATCAGGGAGTTCCCGGTTACGGTGGGTGGTCGGGGGCCGAGCGATGCGTGTTTCTCTCGTACACGTACGCGCGTGGGTGCGAGGCGTTGGGCTCTAACTGGACCCGAGCGAGGCGTTTTACTTAACCTGAGCGATTGCACTGCAGGCTACACGTTATTGAACCCGAGCGATCAATCAATGGTTGTTAACTGAACCCGATCGAGCGATTCCTACGTTCGCTACTGTTGCTAACAGAAGCCGATCGAACACTGCTGCCTCCTTCCCTTGATGAACAATGAGCGTTTTGGGGGGTTTGGATGAACAGTTCCCAGTGGGGGGTTGGATGAACAGGACCCCGTGGTAGTAGAGGCCGTTGCCGCTGGATGAACAGGACCCCAATTAATCGAGCCGGTGGAGGGGTGGATGAACATGACCCCGTGGAGGGCTGGATGAATAGGACGACCCCATGGAGGGCTAGTTGAACAGTAGCCGATGGAGGGCTGGATGAATAGGACGACCCCGTGGAGGGCTAGTTGAACAGTAGCCGGTGGAGGGCTGGATGAACAGTAGCCCGTGGAGGGGTGGTTGAACAGGACCCCGTGGAGAGGGCTGGTTGAACAGTAGCCGGTGGAGGAGTGGTGGAGGCTGGATGAACAGGAGCCCGTGGATGAACAGTCGCAGGTGGAGGCTGGAGGAGGTCGACGGTGGATGAACGGTAGCCCTTGGAGGCTGGAGGAGGTCGACGGTGGAGATGAACAGTATCTCGTGGAGTCCCGCTTTGTGGTACACCACACCCTCCCGATGAACAGGACCCCCGTTTCGACCATAGCGCTCCAACACAAGTCCGTTTACTCTGTTTTGCGGTACGCCACACCCCTCCCGGTCAATAGGACCCCGTTTCGACCGTAGGAGGTCCAACAGAAGTCCGTTTCCTCCGTTTTGCGGTACGCCAGACCCCTCCCGATGAACAGGATCCCGTTTCGACCGTGGCCGGTCGAACACAAGGCCGTTTCCTCCGTTCTACGATATGCCAGGCCTCGTTTCCATTGGCTGTTCCGTCCAAGCCGGTTGGCTCCCGATGAACAGCACACGTTCCGGTGCCTCCCGATGAACACGACGCTTTCCGTTGCCTCCCCACGAACATGACGACGATGCAGTTTCTCCGTTCCGACCCAGCCATGTACACGAGCCCTGGCCGTACGTATGCGCGAGTAGGCGTTCGAGACCTCGCCCATATGTACGTACGTGGCCGTCTTTTCTTTCATGCACCCTGACCGCTGTACGTACGTGTACATGCTATGTGCGCGCCTCTACTACGACACGTGCCCTTCCTTGCACGACCCTGGTTCATCGCTGCAGCCTGCAGGTAGACCGATCGACCAGTATGTATGTACACGTTCGCGACCAGAATGACAACGCTACGTACGCTTCGACTAGGTGGGTCCCGACTGTCAGGCACTTCCTTTCGTGCGAAGATGTAGCTGGTGGGTCCCATCAGTCAAGGGGAAACGTTTTTTCATGAAATATGGTGGCCCGTCCGGTGGGTCCCTGCTATCAGGTGGAGGAATAATTATTTTGCGCGTAATAAGGAGGCACTTCCTTGCTGCGGCCGTGGACCTAGCTGTCAGCCTCTCCACGTACAGTACTCTTCCAATGGAAGTGGTTCCTTGACCATGTTGACCACGCCGCGCCGAGAGCATCACGGCGGTGGACGGCGGCGAGGCCTAGGAAGGGGACGACGTGGAGCCAGGGAAGACGCGGTAGTGGAAGCCCACGCGGAGAGGAGTACGAGGGTTCTCTGGTTCAGCTGCGGTGTGAGGCCGCCGTCGCCGCAGAATAACAGGGGTGTGGGTGAGTAAAGGCGGATGGCCTGGCCAGCGGTGGGAGTGGTAGGGGCGGTGAGGCCTCCGCGGCATCACAGCCGGCCACGGGAGGCAGGAGCACGCGGCACGACCGGCGCTGGTTTGGGCGGCTGGAGCAAGAGGACAGAGGTTGAAGAAGCACTACGGCTGTTGGATGGACATCGTACGATCACTGGAGCTAGAATTGTTCATATTGACTAAGTTGACAAAGCCCTCCGTCCCCGTCAACTTAGTAGGCCCACAAGTCAGCCTCCCACGCAGGGGGTATTCATTTTTTTGTGCGTAATAAGGAGGCACTTCCTTGCGTGCGAAGATATAGCTAGTGGGTCCGAGCTGTTAGCGGGGGGAACGTTTTTTCGCGAAATACAGAGGCCCTTCCAGTGGGTCCCAGATTTCAGGTGGAGTGTCGTGGTTTTGTCACGGCAAATCTCCTAGAGAAAGGACTTAGTCGCGGAGCCATCGCTACAGGTTAGCTTAAAGGGGTTAAAGCGGACAAGGGACGCAAGAGAGTTTTATACTAGTTCGGCCCCTTACGATGAAGGTAAAAGCCTACGTCTAGTTGTGATGGAATTACTAGGGTTTCGATGACCAGGGAGCAAATACGCTTTGCCTGAGTCTCGAGTTGTTGTCTGTTGTTTTTGAACCGCCACCGGGTCGTCCCCTTATATACATGGGTTGACGCTCGTCGGTTTGCAGACTCCCGAGGCCGGCTCACAAACGTGTCCGGCCCAGTCTCTGCTCTTTCTATCTTACAACACAAGTTTACATATCAACACCAGTTTATGTCTATAGGCCTTAAACCGGCTCTGGGCCCTGGGCCTTCATAAAGCGTCACTGTCTGTCTTCATGGGCTTCAGATATAATGAATTACTATGGGGTTAACCCGGCTTCTCCTGGCCGGTCTATGCCCAGTGGTAATATCCCCAACATTAGGCCCCAGATTGATTTGAACTGGTTCATGTCAATCATCAACACTTAAGAAAATTTCTTCTTCAACATCTTCACGTAATCTTGTAAACCGCCATGACGTCATCTTCCAAGACCATGGTAAACCATCGTGACGCCATCTGTTATTTAAAACTGTGTATAACCCACCTTCATTAATGGGCCTCCGATGATCGAGGCAACAGAGGTGTCACACACCCCATTTTTCGGGCTCCTCGATTCTCGCACCTGCCCTTTATCCATTCATCTTATAAATAGGGCCGAGGGGTCACTTTCACTTTTCCCCCTCGTGCCTCTTCGCGTCGTCGTCTTCCTCGTGCCGACCGACCCTCAAGCTCTGCCGCCGCCGTCGTCCTGCGCCACTGCTTCGACAAAGGCCGCTGCGTCAACCTGATCGTATCAGAGAAAAGCGATGATCCTCTGCTGCTTCCTCCCGCACCAGTAAGTCCCTCTTCTTCGCGCCCTAGATCCGCCATTAGGGTTCGGTGTTCTTCATAGCTTGAAGTTGTTCTTCCTTCGGTAGCATAAATGGCCGGTTAGATCTGACTATTTTCAGTGCCTTTTGTAGTTTAGACTCCTTTCTTCTTGTTAAGGCACCTGCTTGATATCCAACTCATCTGAACTTACTGAAATTTTTGAGCGCTTGATATTAGACCAGAATATATTTTGATTATCCAACACACGACAGATCTGAAATTCCCATGCCAAACTATGAAACTTGTTTTTTCCTTCACTTATACATCTTTATACCTTTAATACCAGATTAGGCGGTTTAACTTCACAGAAAAAATGATGACCCGGTAGATATCATTAGTCCCCTGTTGAACCGCCAATGCATTCACCACTGTATTGTTTCCATTGTCAGACTCAGGTTTATGAATAACCAACTCCGGTTTAATAATATGCTTATATCTTTATACCACTATACGGCTGTCCACTGTAAATCTTAAACCGGCAATAATCATGTTTCAGATTTCCATTGCCATGGCCAAGCAAGTCTATGAGTGCAATTGGGCTCCTTCTCGAGTAACAGAAGAGATGTTAAACAATCTTGTTAAAACGGGCGCTTTAGCCAAGAAAGATGTCATCCACTAGAGGGTCCCTGGCCCGGAAAATCCTCCTACACCCAAGGACGGAGAGGTAGTCGTGTTTGCTGACAATCTGGGTCGAGGTTTTAGCCCTCCTGGTTCGAAATTTTTCCGAGATGTACAAGCCAATTTTCAGCTGCGCCCTTAAGACATCGGTCCCAATTCTGTGACCAAAATCTGCCACTTCCAAGTCTTCTGTGAGGCTTATCTGCAAGAGGAACCTACAGTCGAACTGTTTAGAGATTTCTTTCACTTAAACCGTCATACAGAGTTCACAGATGGACCCAATATGGAACTGGGCAGAATGGCGGTTCAGAAAAGGAAAGAAGCCACTTTCCCTCATCCCAAACTCCACAGTCACCCAAAGAGTGGAACCAGACCTGGTTTTACTGCAAGGATACATCTCCACCTGATGAAAACCCCCTGCCGGGTTACCGCCCTGAACGTCTTAGCAACACACATCCTTTTCCTCAAAGGTTGACTGCAAAAGAAAGGGCCAACTATGCTCCTCAATTATCAAAGCTTAGAGCCTTCATAGCGAATGGTTTGACAGGAGTTGATCTTGCTCGTTGTTGGATAAGCTGGAGTATTCTGCCTTTAAGCCGGCGCTCCGGTTTGATGTGTGAATATACGGGGAGTTTGAAGGATGCTCAGCGGCACATTGACATTCAGCTTACAGATGCAGAAGTCACTGAGGCTGTAAAGAAAATGCTGAACGAACCGGAGGCTATTTGTGCCCAAACCAGACTACTCGCTTTTTACACCTTCAACAAACCGCCAGCTGTAAGAATCATATAATCTTTTTATCTGAAGTTGCTTCTGTCCAAATATTCTCTGAAAGTGTGATTATTTTCTGACAGGGTGATGATCCATTCTGGAACAAGAAACCACCACAAGACAAGCCGGCAAAACCGCAAGACAAACCGGTCAAGCCGCAAGATAAACCGGTCAAGCCGCAAGATAAACCGGTCAAGCCGGTTCGTCCAAAGACCAAGGTTGTTAAAAAACCTGCCAAGAAAAGGACCACTGCATCCTCCGAGCTTCGAGCTGATGACGATGTGGGTAATCCAGAATCAGAGGTAGAACTTGACTCTCTTGGTTCATTTTTCGTACACCTCATTGACAATGATTATTATCAGGACGACGCTGAAGGCAGTCACGCTGATGATGTAGAGGTAATCATTCTTTCCTCCGATTCAGATCCTCTGCCAACATCAAAAATCCGTCGAGCAAACCAAAAAGTAAAATTTTCTCACCCCCTTGCTTACTTGGACCCAAACTTTCTTTTGAAGACACAGCAGCACGAGGCTCGCCGCACAACCCGGCACAGCGGCCAGGTAGTTACCTCCGTCGGTTTACCGAACAGCCCGGTTCGCAAACGCCGATCAGAGGTCTCTTATCCCCTTGACACTTCATGCCACAAAGCAGGTTGTTTCCGCCAGCCTCTTAACCCGTCTGATTCAAATTATCAGGGCACTTCTCACTCATCTTCTACCGAGTCGTCGGCCACAAAACTTCCACCCCTCAAAACAGTTCTTGGGTGAGTCATACACTTATTTTTATCCTTGATATGTTATTTTAATACTGATCCTCATGTTTATTGTTCTCAGCGCCAAGCCTAGACCCAGCAAGAAGGCTCAGTTGAATAAGCCGGCTGATGAGGACGTGGCTATTGAACCGGAGAAAACTCCAGATCCCGAAGAGACCAACATTGATGCCATACTGAATGACCCACCGCCTCAAGATCATGACTTCGTTGCTGAGCAGGTAGAAGTTGACACCACGAGCCATGCTGACCAGCCAACCAGCCCCGTCCGAACTGACAACAAACCGGCAAGTCCGGTTAAAAATACTGACAAACTGCCAACCCCAGTAACGGCTGCTGATGACAAAGATGATGACATTATGATTACTGGCACTGGCCATACCACTCCTGGCAATCCTATCGCTTTGTCAAAGCATACTGCCAAAGATGAGCTCTCTGCAATTGGCAAAGGCAAATGGAACGCCGATTTGTCAAATTATGCCCATCTGAATGCTCAAGACCTTCACTCTGGCTTCCTGAACCGTCTGTACACCAGCCGTGACTATGAAGCCGGTTTGGTAAATATGATGAAGGAGCGATATGAGGTAACTTCATAAGTGTTTCTCTCTTATATTTAATTGCAGCCTATCAACTCCAGTAGCCCCCAAGTGACGGTTTAAGATACCAATTTAAACCGGGACTTAGTAACAATTTCATGTTTGCAACAATGCATCTTAACTTCACTGATGTAGCCCCCAAGGGCCGGTTTAACTTTATAAAGATGAACCGGGACTTTGTAGAAGAATTCCCATATCAGCATTTTATGAGCAAATACACATTAGCCCCCAAGTGCCAAGCTTAATACTTGTATTGTGCTTGGGACTTGTAAAAACTTCGGATAAAGAGCAAATATGCATTAGCCCCCAAGTACTAAGGGCATAACTTGTTATGTGCTTGGTACTTCAAATATGTATTGTCAACTCATTATATATCTGTCTCTTTATAGGCTGAACTGAGCAAGAAGGAAAGCCAAACCGCTGATCTGCAAGAGAACCTCAAATCCCAGCAAGCTGAAACCTCCAAAGCGAAGGAAGAATTGACCAGCGCTCTAGGCGCTATGGAGAAACTGAAAGAGGGCTTCAACAAAGAGCGGGCGGATTGGGAGACTGAAAAATCCGCTTTGATAAAAAGGGCTGAAAACGCAGAAGCCGCTCTTAAACCGGTGGTTGATGAACTGACCGGCGTAAAGCGGCAGATTCATGCCATGACTGCTGCTGTGTTCGGTAAACATCTTTTCCTTAATACTTTCAACATATCTTTCCCATGTGTTGTCGGTTTACTGATGTGTACAATGGTGCAGGAACTCACATTAGCCATCTGGGTTTTGATGTACAGAAGAAGTTGAAAGCTGCCTACACTCTGATAGAGCAGCTGTATACCGGTGCACAGCGGATCATCTATACTGCTTCACACAATAATCCTCCTCCCACTCTGATCAAGGATACCTTAGAAAGGTTATCTATGCTTCCTGCCCGGGTAGACGAGCTAAAAAAGTCTGCCGCTAGAACGGGCGCTTTGGCCGCACTAACTCGGGCAAAAGCGTGGGTACCTGACTTTGATCCAGTGGAGGCGGCCCAAGGATATCCCAGTTTGAAGGAAGACGGAACAGAATTTGGCAATGATGATCTCCGAATCATAAACCGGGAAGTACGCCCATTGGCTTGTCAACTGGTTGAAGAGGCAGATCTTTTATACTATCAGGCGAGTTATGATGATAAGAACAGACGGGTTGCGGCACCAATTCCAGAAGCGCAAAATCTTATCCCACTAATCCGTAAGCACACTTATGCCCTTGACATTGAACTGTCCACGCTGATAAGCGATGAAGCTGTATTCCAAGCCCTAACTGGGATCGACTGGGCAACTGTTGATTTCCAGCCACTAGGTAGAGAGGAGGGAGTTGAACCGGTGCGAGATGATCCGCAGTCGTCAGGCTAAGCTGGCGACCAACCATGAACCGGAGGCTGGTTTAGTCTTCTACATGCTGCAACATGATTTGAGAAAACAATTATGCTTTTGGGCACTGAAACGCCTTGTAATAGGCTAGTTAAAATACTTGGTCTGGTATGCCTTCGTGCATATTTATCTGCGACTGATGCTTGCTTAATCCGACATGCTTAAGATATGATATTCATAATCCATAGCCATTTATTCAAGTTGTTCCTGCAGATAAGAAGCTTAAAGCGCCCTGGCGGTTTTCCCCCGGGCGGGTCATGATACCCAAATATATATATGACCAAGGTTGTAAAAGATAACCAAATATGTTAATATATAATACCTGCGACTTTTAGGCATGATGTTGGCTGACCAACTTTGTAGTGAGGGCCATAACCCTACTCTGGAGGATAAGTAACTCCTGTTATATGATGCCGGTTTACAATAAAACCGTTCTGGGTTGTGATAAACACCGGTTTATTCCATACTGGTGACTTTGAGTCAAAACCAGACCGGGCTGATAGTGTCCGGATTATAATTTGATCGTGTACTGACAACTTGTAGTTGACAGCCTAACCAGGTTGATAAACACCGGTTTAAAAGACATCACAAATCTTATGAAAACAAAGAAAACTTAGCAAAAGGCAAATGAAAACCGTTGTAGTCGAGGCTTTTCACGGGCTGCCAGGCCCCAAATTCGAGGCTTTTCATGGGCTGCCAGGCCACTGAGTTAAACCATTTTTTGCAAAGCCTTTTAAGATGGTCCTCAATCCTTAACCAATCGTCGTTTTAACTTGACAAGTTCAGGGTCTTTATTTAAGATTAACTTGTCAAAGTTTGAAGGGTCATACCAGGTTTACCTGGGCGGAGTGACTTACTTAAATAGGCAGGTTAACCCGGGGTTTTAGGTGTATACACCAGGCTTCCAAGCGATGGATTGATAGCCTGTTACAAGTGTAGATTCTTAGTTCATTTCGACAGCAAAGAATCCCCAAGTAACATTGTGAGCTGTGCTCAGTGGGTGCCTATGTTTGAGTTGTTCTTTTACAACACTCTCTTTGGCCCCGGATTGATTGTGGCTTTTAGCCGATCAAGAGGTGTGACTGTGGTTCGGATACGACCCAGCCCCCAAGTGATGCTGTGGCATTGCGCCGATCAAGAGGTGTAGCTATGGTTCGGATACGACCAAGCCCGCAAGTGACGTAATATAAAGCTTTGAGAAGCTGAATCAAGGGGTAAACCGGACGCCGCTTTGTAAGCTCCATGTAACCACACATGATGTAAGAAAAACAACGGATACCCCGCTTTAGCTGAGGTTCCGGTTTATTATATTGATCATAATATATACAATGTCATAATATGTACATAAGCAGAGCCTATGGCTCAAGTATAGTAGGACCGAAGATGAGCAATATTCCACGGCCGGTTGGTCTCCTCCTCCGATTTACATGAGTCTTTGCGCTCTCGAACATCGATTAGGTAGTATGACCCATTGTGCAGATTCTTGCTGACCACAAAGGGTCCTTCCCAAGGGGGGGATAGTTTATGCATATCCGTGTGATCCTGGATGAGTCGAAGCACCAAATCACCTTCTTGAAAGGTTCTGGTTCTAACCCGGCGGCTATGATAACGACGCAGATCTTGCTGATAAATCACCGAACGGGCTGCCGCCATGTCACGTTCCTCATCTAACAGGTCAAGAGCTTCCTGTCGTGCCTTCTCGTTGTCAGCTTCAACATATGCCGCTACACGAGGTGAGTCATGACGGATGTCACTAGGAAGAACTGCTTCCGCTCCATAAACCATGAAGAACGGTGTGTATCCAGTCGATCTGTTGGGTGTGGTATTGATGCTCCACAACATAGAAGGTAACTCCTCAACCCAACAACCCGGCGTCCGTTGCAAAGGAACCATAAGTCGGGGTTTGATGCCTCTCAAGATCTCTTGATTGGCCCTCTCCGCTTGACCATTGGATTGGGGGTGAGCCACTAATGACACATCAAGCCGGATGTGCTCACGTTGACAAAATTCCTTCATGGCACCTTTTGATAGATTGGTACCATTGTCTGTTATAATGCTGTGTGGAAAGCCAAACCGGAAGATCACCTTTTTGATGAATTGAACCGCCGTGGCTGCGTCACACTTACTAACTGGCTCTGCCTCCGCCCACTTCGTGAACTTATCAACCGCCACCAAAAGGTGGGTCTTCTTGTCCTTGGACCTCTTGAAAGGCCCAACCATATCCAGCCCCCAAGTTGCAAATGGCCAGGTGATTGGAATCATCCTCAATTCTTGAGCCGGTACATGAGCGCGCCTTGAGAATTTTTGACATCCATCACATCTTTTGACTAAGTCCTCGGCATCAGCATGAGCTGTCAACCAATAAAAACCGTGACGAAACACCTTGGCCACCAAAGATTTTGAACCGGCGTGGTGACCACAATCTCCTTCGTGGATCTCACGCAAAATTTCACGGCCCTCCTCAGGAGACACACATCGTTGAAACGCCCCTGTCACACTGCAATGATGTAACTCTCCATTGATAATAGTCATGGACTTGGACCGCCGGATTATCTACCTGGCCAAAGTTTCATCCTCTGGTAACTCGCCCCGGTTCATATAGGCCAGATATGGAACCGTCCAATCCGGGATAACATGAAGAGCCGCCACCAACTGAGCTTCCGGATCAGGAACAGCCAAATCCTCTTCACTAGGGAGCTTGATGGACGGATTATGTAGAACATCCAGGAAGACATTAGGTGGAACCGGTTTACGTTGGGAACCCAGGCGGCTTAAAGCATCCGCCGCTTCATTCTTCCGCCGGTCCACATGATCCACCCGATAACCTTTAAAGTGACCTGCAACAATATCCACCTCACGACGATATGCTACCATGAGTGGGTCTTTGGAGTCCCAAGTGCCGGACACTTGTTGAGCCACCAGGTCCGAGTCACCGAAGCACTTAACTCGGCTTAGGTTCATCTCCTTAGCCATCCGAAGACCATGGAGTAAGGCCTCATATTCAGCTGCATTGTTAGTGCAAGGGAACATTAAACGGAGAACATAACAAAACTTATCACCTCGTGGGGAAGTTAGTACGACTCCAGCCCCCGAGCCCTCCAATTGCCTGGACCCATCAAAATGAATAGTCCAATAAGTGTTGGGGATATTACTACTAGGTGTAAACCGGCCAAGGAAGCCGGGTTATCCCCATAATGGATTGTTTATACCTAAAGCCCATGAAGACAAGGAATAAAGCGGTTTACTACAGAGACTCGAAGGCCCAAGGCCCAAAGGTAGATTAAGGCCTGTAGCTATAAACCGCCATGTAATACATGACTTGTACTGTAAGGTATGACAAAGTAGAGACCGAGCCGGTATGTGTATAAACCGGCATCGGGACTCTGTAAGCCGGCGGGCGTCGACCTGTGTATATAAAGGCATGACCCGGCGGCGGTTCAAGGACAAGAAACAACAACTCGAGATCTAGGTAAAGCGATTCCGCTCCTTGATCCTCGAGACCATAGCAATTCCACCACAACTGGACATAGGCTTTTACCTTCACCGTAAGGGGCCGAACCAGTATAAACCCTCGTGTCCTTTGTCCTTTTAACCCCTTTAAGCTAACCCGTTGCGATGGCTCCATGACTAAGTCCTTTTGCTAGGACATCTGCCATGACAAACCCACGACAGTTGGCGCCCATCGTGGGGCTATCGCACGATGGTTTCGAGTTCTTGAAAGGCAATTTTGAAGGGCTCAAGGGATACGCCGTGGGCCGGATGACCAAGAGTCGTCGTGGGAAGCTCTACATCGATGACGTAGGCTGGGGCCCCGAGGCTGGTTCAATCGAGTATGGGTACCGGGTCCCCTTTGCTGGAATTCACGTCTTCATCGGCAAGATCGGCGAACCGGGCCCTGAGCCGGACATCTGCACCGACCTCGTCGAGACGGCTCATTGTGCAAGCCCTGCCCGGGTTCACCCCGCCGTGAAGCGTGCGTTCGTAGGATTCTTCAATGGTGCGGAACTTGAACCGGCGTCCGATGGCGGGACCGTCATCTACTCAGACGGCGAGTCATCCACCGGAGAGACCGAGTCACTGTACCAACTGCAAGATGGCCAGTATGGGGGCTATTCCGATGGCGACAGTATTCCGGACCCCTTCGATCTGCCAAACCGGGTGGCGATCTTCATGGCCGGCACGCAACCAGCACTCCACTCTTCAACCGCAGCGGCGATAATTTCCGGATCAGCAGCAGCGGCAGCAGCCGGGGCAGGAGGCCCTGTGCGACCACTAGCTCAGATTCTATCTGATTTGTTTGATGTGCTGGCAACGCTGATGGCAGAGGTTAACCCGGCGGATCAGGATGCACACAATGCGGAAGTTGCGAAAGTGAAAGATCAGATCACCCAGGCAAAAGCCGACTTAGCAGCTGAGGATACCAGGATAGCCGCGGAGCGGGCCGCTTTAGAGGCACAAGCACAGCGGATTCAGGCGGAAAATTATCGACTCCTGTTGGATCAGAATGCTTCAAACGATGTGTTAAGGAGAAGGCATCGGTCACGACTACCACCGGTTTATGAGGCAATGAATCTCTTTGGCATGCCAGGAGTAGGAACCAGTAATCCGGCAGCGTTGAACCGGATTGAGACGCCAAGGACCGGAGCACCGGATCAGCCACGGGTGACGGATCCCCCTCAATGGACCCATAACCCGCTGCCGTATGTACCGGCGCCGCCAGGTCACTTCTCCACCCCTTTGGATAATATGATCGCTGCCGCATCACGACTAGCCGCTATTCCAATGGAGGGTGAATCCCCCGCGGCGGTTGAGACGCGACGTGCTAGGGATCTTCTTCAGACGGCTATGGTGCAGCAGCAGGCTTATTCATATAGCCGAGACAGAATTCATTCAACCCCACGCCTGAGCCGGAGTTATAGCAGGCACAGCGATGAACCGGCTGTGTCAAGCAGTGCGCGGGACCGAGACGCTCCTCGAGGACCTAATCCGGCGCGTGGGGGGGGGGCAAATGCTGAGGATGTGGTGAACAACGGAGCATGTTGAGAAACCGAGTTAGCAGCACAGGACCGTCAGCTCACTCCGGTTCGTCCGGTGGCTTCCGTAGAGCAAGGCCTTACTTTCAGCTCTTGGGGGGGGTGCCCTGCCTCGTCCCGGCTTTGCGCAATGTACGGCTGCCCAAGGATTTCAAGGGCCCCTGTAAGGTGCCTAATTACACCGCTGATGTGCCTCCCGAGTCATGGATTGAGAGTTATGAGATGGCTATGGAGATGTTAGATGTGGATGAAGCGGCCTGCGCGAAATATTTCGCTATGATGTTGGACGGAACAGCTCGCACGTGGTTGAAAAGCTTACCAGTTAATTCCATTGGGTCATGGGCTGAGTTAAAAGCCCGGTTTATAGCAAACTTCAAAGACACGTGCAAGCAACCTATGTCAATTGTGGACTTAGCCGCCTGCATCCAGGGAGAAGGCGAGTCAACAACCCATTGGGTGCGCCAGGTTTCGGAGATCTTACATTCTTCGGATCGCATCAATGCCGACTCGGCGGTTATAACATTGGAGGGTAATTGTCGGTTTCAGCCTTTAAAGTTGAAGTTGGGACGGCTCAAGCGTCACTGCAATGACATGGGAACACTTATGGCTGCCCTGGTTAAGTATGCTGATTCTGATAGTACCAAGGACCCCGAGTCTGACGATGACAAACCGGGGAAGGGAAAGAAGAACGGCAACGCCAAGGGGTAGCAGCATAACCCGACGGGCCACAATAACAATGGTAAGCGGAAAGCAGATCATAATTCAGATTTTGTGGCTAACACCAATACACAGGGTAACGGTCAGCGTCGTAAAGGAAAGCCGCTCCCAAGAAGGGCAGAGCCCAGTCCTAATCCGGAGCGCCTGAATTACCTGTTGAACCAGCCCTGCCCGAAGCATGGAACACAGGACAAACCGGCCACACACCTCTGGAAAGATTGTTATATCATGCGAGAATTCAAAATTTTAGATTTCTTCTGGAATGATCATGGACCATCCGACGGTTCAGGATCCGGGTCCTATGGGCCGGGTTATGGAGGAGGCAACTCCGGTTCAGGATTCCAATGCAATCAGGGTGGACATGGCAATCAAGGCAATCAGAGCAACAAGGGAGGTTATAACCAGTAGGGATCGCAGCAGCAACAGTCAGGATACCAAAGTCACCCAAATCAGTTGAATAGTGGACAGTACCACGTTTTCACCACCAGCTTATGCAAACGCGATCAAAAGCTTCATAAACAAGCGGTGAACTCGGTTGAACTGGCAGTGCCTTGCTATTTGCGATGGTCTGAGCAGACTATCATTTGGAGCCGAGAGGATCACCCGCCCCGGGTTTACAATCCAGGTCATTTGGCGTTGGTGGTGGCGCCTCAGGTTGGAGGTTATAAGTTCACTAAGGTGCTCATGGATGGAGGCAGCAGTATCAACATCTTATATTATGACACCTTCCGTCGTATGGGGTTGACATATAAGAATCTTAAACCGTCAAACACTGTTTTCCATGGTGTGGTGCCTGGAAAATCAGCTTATCCGGTTGGTAAAATAGCTCTGGAAGTTGCTTTTGGAGATGCGTACGACTCAAGATCAGAGACAATGACTTTCGAAGTGGTGAAAATCCAAAGCCCGTATCATGCCCTGTTTGGACGGCCGGCTTATGCTAAGTTCATGGCACGACCCTGTTATGTTTATCTGCAGCTCAAGATGCTGGGTCATAAAGGGACTATCACGGTACATGGAAGCCGCAAGATCGCTTTGGAGTGTGAGGAAGGCGATGCGGCCTATGTTGAGTCAGTTTGTGCAGCAAAGGAGTTGATGTTCTATAAGGACAATGTTGATCCGGCGGACATGACTTCTTTGAAGAAACCAACCACGGAGCATGATCTGGCCTTGAAGTTTAAATCGGCTGATGAGACTAAGATGGTTGATTTTGTGCCCGACGATTCATCCAAACAGTTCATCATCAGTGCAAATCTGGATCCGAAATAGGAAGGCGTGCTCATCGAGTTCATCCATGAGAATCGGGATATCTTTGCATGGAAGCCTTCTGACATGCCAGGTGTACCGAGGGAACTCGCTGAGCACACCCTTAATATTGATCCTAAGTTTAAACCGGTCCGACAATTCCTTCGCCGGTTCAATGAAGTGAGGCGCAAGGCTATTGGTGAGGAGGTAGCCCGGCTCTTGGCGGCAGGGTTCATTGTTGAAGTTTTTCATCCGGAGTGGTTGGCTAATCCGGTGCTGGTGCTTAAGAAGAATGGCACCTGGCGTATGTGTGTGGATTACACGGATTTGAACAAAGTGTGTCCGGCTCATCCTTTTACCCTCCCCCGTATCGATCAAATCATTGATGCTACGGCGGGTTGTGAGCGTTTGAGTTTTCTGGATGCTTATTCAGGTTATCATCAGATTAAGATGGCAGTTAAGGACAAAGAGAAGACAACTTTTATAACTCCCTTTGGAGCCTTCTGCTATGTGTCTATGCCCTTTGGGCTCAAGAGTGCCCAGGCAACTTATCAACGTTGTGTTCAGAATTGTCTTCATAACCAGATTGGGCGCAACGTTCATGCTTATGTGGATGATATTGTGGTGAAGTCCAGGAAGGAGGAAACATTAATAGATGACTTAAAGGAGACCTTTGATAACCTCCGGGTTTATAAGATGATGCTCAACCCGGCCAAGTGTGTTTTTGGTGTGCCAGCAGGCAAGCTTTTGGGTTTCCTGGTGTCTAACAGGGGCATTGAAGCTAATCCGAAGAAGATCAAGGCTATTACTTCGCTGTCTAAACCGAAGTGCATCAATGATGTTCAGCGACTGGCAGGCCGGATTGCAGCATTGAGCTGGTTTATAAGTTGTCTCGGGGAGAAGGCCATCCCTTTATATCAAATGCTGAAGAAAACAGACAACATTGTTTGGAGTGATGCGGCTAATGAAGCGTGTGAGGCTCTAAAGCGGCAGCTTGCCAAACCACCTATTCTTGCTGCTCCCATTGACAAGGAACCATTGCTGTTATATGTGGCTGCTAATGCTCGGGCTGTCAGCATGGCTATTGTGGTGGAGCGCAAGGAGGCAGGAAAGGAGTATCCGGTTCAACGTCCGGTTTATTATATCAGTGAGGTGCTCATTGAGTCAAAACAGAGATATCAACATTGGCAGAAGCTTGTATATGGGGTTTTCATGGCGAGCCGGAAGCTGAAGCAATACTTTCAGGGCCATCCCATTACTGTGGTCAGTTCTGCTCCTTTGGGAGATATCATCCAGAACAGAGAAGCGACTGGGCGGGTTGCTAAGTGGGCTATTGAGCTTGGGCCTCACGGATTAAAATATATGCCTCGCACGGCTATCAAGTCTCAAGCACTTGTGGATTTCATCAATGACTGGACAGAGTTGCAGGCGCCAGAGGATAGACCGGATAACACATACTGGACGATTCATTTCGACGGATCCAGGCAATTGGAGGGCTCAGGGGCTAGAGTGGTTCTTACTTCCCCTCGAGGTGACAAATTTTGTTATGTTCTCCGCTTGATGTTTCCTTGTACTAATAATGCAGTTGAGTACGAGGACCTGCTCCATGGTCTTCGGATGGCTAAGGAGATGAATCTGAGCCGGGTCAAATATTTTGGTGACTCGGACTTAGTGGCTCAACAAGTTTCTGGTACTTGGGATTCCAAGGACCCCCTCATGGCAGCGTATCGTCGGGAGGTGGATATTGTTGCAGGTCATTTCAAGGGTTATCAAGTTGATCATGTGGACCGGCGAAAGAATGAAGCGGCAGATGCTTTAAGACGGTTGGGCTCCCAGCGTAAACCGGTGCCGCCCAATGTTTTTCTTGATGTTTTGCATAACCCGTCGGTCAAGCTACCCATGGAGGAGGACTTAGCTATTCCTGATCCGGAGGCTCAGTTGGTGGCGGCGCTTCATGTCACCCTGGATTGGACGATCCCATATTTGGCGTATATGAACCAGGGTGAGTTACCAGAGGATGAAGTTCTGGCCAGGCAGATAATCCGGCGTTCCAAGTCCATGACTATTGTCAATGGCGAGCTACATCATTGCAGTGTCTCAGGGGCTTTTCAACGTTGTGTTTCTCCTGAAGAAGGTCGTGAAATTTTACGCGAAATTCACGAAGGTGATTGTGGTCATCATGCCGGTTCAAAGTCCCTGGTGGCTAAGGCCTTTCGTCACGGTTTCTATTGGCTGACGGCTCATGCTGATGCTAAGGACTTGGTCAAAAGGTGCGATGGCTGTCAGAAGTTTGCACGTCGGGCTCATGTTCCGGCTCAGGAGCTGAGGATGATTCCAATTACCTGGCCGTTTGCAACCTGGGGGCTTGATATGGTTGGACCCTTTAAGAGGTCTAAGGATAAGAAGACCCACCTCTTGGTGGCGGTTGATAAATTTACCAAGTGGGTGGAGGCAGAGCCAGTTAGCAAGTGTGATGCAGCCACGACGGTTCAATTTATGAAGAAGGTGATATTCCGTTTTGGTTTTCCACACAGCATTAAAACAGACAATGGCACGAATCTTTCCAAGGGTGCTATGGAGGAGTTCTGTCAAAGAGAGCACATCCGTCTTGATGTGTCTTCAGTGGCCCACCCCCAGTCTAATGGTCAAGCGGAGAGAGCTAATCAGGAAATCTTGAAGGGGATCAAGCCCCGGCTTATGGTTCTTTGCAGAGGACACCGGATTGTTGGGTTTAAGAGTTGCCTTCCGTTTTATGGAGCATTAACACTACCCCCAATAGATCTACGGGTTATACACCCTTCTTCATGGTTTATGGAGCGGAAGCTGTCCTTCCAAGTGATATTCGTCATGACTCACCACGACTGGCAGCTTATGTTGAAGCAGATAATGAAATAGCACGCCAGGATGCGTTGGACCTATTGGATGAGAAACGGGACGGAGCGGCGGCTCGCTCGGCGATTTATCAGCAAGACCTGCGGCGTTATCACAGTCGCCGGGTTAAAACTAGAGCTTTTCAAGAAGGCGACCTAGTGCTCCGGCTTATCCAAGATCAGACCGATATGCACAAGTTATCCCCGCCTTGGGAAGGGCCCTTTGTGGTCAGCAAGAACCTGAACAACGGATCATATTACCTCATTGATGTTCGAGACAATAAAGACTCACGCAAGTGAGAGGAGGAGACGATCCGGTCGTGGAACATAGCTCATCTACGACCTTACTACACCTGAGCCATGGGCTCCTATCATGTACATATTTTGATGATGTATATATGATCAATATAAGAAACCGGAGCCCCAGCTAAAGCGGGGTATCTGCTGTTCTTCTCATATCATGAGTGGTTACACAGAGGTTTCTGTTTGTAAAGCGACATCCGGTTTACCCTTTGATTCAGCTTCTACAGCTGTCTATCAATATAAGTCACTTGGGGGCTTGGTCGTATTTGAACCATAGCTACACCTCTTGGCTGGCTCAAGGCCACAAAAGAAAGTCACTTGTGGGCTTGGTCGTATTCGAACCATAGCTACACCTCTTGGCTGGCTCAAAAGCCACGACAGAAAGTCACTTGGGGGCTTGGTCGTATTGGAACCATAGCTACACCTCTTGGCTGGCTCAAAATCCACGACAGTAAGTCACTTGGGGGCTTGGTTGTGTTCAACCATAGCTACACCTTTTGGCTGGGGCAACGCCATTACTTAGGGGCCAAAGAGTGTTGTCAAGAACAACTCAAACATAGGCACCCGTTGAGCACAGCTCAAAATGTTGCTTGGGGATTCTTTGCTATCGCAATGAACAAAGAAATCTACACTTGCAATAGGCTATCAAGCCGTGGCTTGGAAGCGTGGTGTATACACCTAAAACCCCGGGTTAACCTGCCTTCATTAAGTAAGTCACTCAACCCAGGTAAGCCTGGTATGGCCCGCCAACTTGACAAGTCAATCGCATATGACCCTGAACTTGTCAATGATAGACCGGCGATTGGTTAAAGACTGAGGACCATCTTAAAAGGCTTTGTAAAACGGTTTAACTCAGTGGCCTGGCAGCCCATGAAAAGCCTCGCATTTGGGCCTGGCAGCCCTTGAAAAGCCTTGACTACAAGTTTTTCTCTGGTTTTTATTGGTCAGTTTTTTCTCCCTTATTAAAGTTTTGAGCTAAACCGGCGTCCAGTGGTCCGGCCTGATTATAAGTCATCCGTATAAACCGGTGTTTATTTAACCCGGCCTGGAGTTAACTATAAGTTGCCAGGATGATCATCCGGTGCTTATCATAACCCGGCATCACTTATTATATACCAGTATAACATGGTTTGAGTTATCAATACTCAGTATTTGGGTCGTCACCCTTATTACAAGAATGTTGGTAAACCAACAAAGTGATTCAATATCACAGGTATGATATGTTCCATATTTCATTATTTAAATCTATGGTTATCAACCTTGGCTATATATTGGGCATTATGACCCGTCCGGCGGTAAACCGCCAGGACAGTTTTCACTTTGTTTTATGCAGAAACAGGGCTGTATAAAACCGATAAAGATCATAAGCAAATATAGCATGACGGATTAACAATATTGTGTGCAACAAGTATGCACGATGGCATATCAGATCAGCTGTTCAAGCTAGCCTATTACAAGGCGTTTCGACTGCCCAAAAGAATGATTGTTTTTCACAAGGATGACAATAGGCACAAGTTAAACCGGCTTCCGAATTATGATTTTGCCTCAGGTTGAGGTGAAGGTTGCGGATCTTCCTGCGCCGGTTCATCCTCCTTCTCTCCACCCAGTGGCTGGAAGTCAATAGTTGTCCAATCAATTCCTGTTAAGGCTTGAAAGACAGCTTCGCCGTGTATAAGACCAGACGGTTCAACATCAGGATCGTAAGTGTGCTTACGGTTCGGCGGGATCAGATTTTCCACGTCATAAGTTGGAGCACTTATTCGCTTGCCGCTGGCGTCATATACATTCTGGTAAATTGACAAGTTAGTATCTTCAGCCAACTTACTTGCCAGTGGTCGCATCTCTCTTGTGATAGCCCGGAGATCGTCATTGTTAAATTCTGAACCGTCCTCTTTTTGGATTGGGTAACCATTTCCAACATCTTCCGGATCAAGGTCAGAGATCCAGGCCTTAGCGCGCGTCAGTGCAGTAACGGCACCGGACCTAGCAGTGGATTTGTTCAATTCCACAATCCGGGCAGGCATCATAGACAATTTTTCCAATGTTTCCTTGATTAGCGACGGGGGCGGATGGTTATTGGAAGCTGTGCAGATGGCTCGTTGCGCGCCGGTATAAAGCTGCTCTACCAAAGTATAGACGACCTTCAATTTTTTGCGCATATCTGCGCCAAGATGAGTAACACGGCTACCTGCAAAAGGATCGAATTATTGTTAAACCGGAAGTTTTTATAACTGGTGTCGTTACATATTGGTGAAGAGATTGTTACCAAAGATGGCAGAGGTCATGGCATCAATCTGTCGCTTCAGGCTGCTCAGCTCTTCTGTTGTCGGTTTAAGGGCGTTTTCCGCATTATCTGCCCGCATTAACAAGGTGGCTTTTTCAGTTTCCAATCTGCCCATTCGCCTTTGAAGAATTCTTTCAGCTGCTCCATGGTTGTTAAAGCGGTGGTCAGCTCACTCTTAACTTTGCAAGTTTCGTCAATCTGAGACTTGATGTTTCCTTGGAGATTAGTGATTTGGGAGTCTTTTTTGGACAACTCAGCCTGGAAAATACAGATGATAAGTTAGCATTACAACATTGAAGTCTCAACCACATAACAAGTTATCTACTTGACACTTGGGGGCTAATGCGGATTGCTTCTTATCAGCTCTCAATTTAAAGTCTCAAGCACATAACAAGTTATCTACTTGACACTTGGGGGCTAATGCGTATTCGTTCAGATTCAGATGGATTGTCATCATTATAAGTGGTGAGATTAATAGGATGTACCGGTTCATTCTAATAAGATATAAGCCGGTTCATGGGGGCTACACCAGAAAAATGCAAATATCGATTCAAGACCTGGTTCAAACCAATGTTATGAACCGGCCCTTGGGGGCTACTGGAGTTGATACGTTAGACCAGTTCTAACAAAAGGACTATTGGAATATTTATGCAAAGGGAAAGTGACATTTACCTCATACCGCTCCTTCATCAGGCCTACTAAACAGGCTTCAAAGTCGCGGCTTGTATACAAGCGGTTTAAAAAACCAGAATGAAGGTCTTGAGCGTTGAGGTTGGTATAGTTGGATAACTCGGATTTCCATTTCCCTTTGTCCATAGCAGAAATTTCTTCTTTGGCGCTATGCTTTGATAAAGCGACAGGACGACAAGGGGAGCTAAAACCAAGGCCAGTTACGACAACATCATCATCTGTAGTCTTGGCAGGGCTTGGCGGTTTATCGGATGCTGTAGCCAGACTCGGCGGATCAATAGTTGGACTTGGTAGATCAGCGGACTGGCTTGTTGGATTATTTTCTACCGGTTCAACAAGCGTGTCGGTTGCTTGAAGTTCCGGATTATCAATAACAGTGTTAGCCTCCGGGTCGATAGCCTCTGGGGTTTTCTCCGGCTCAGTAGCCGGTTCATGGTCGGTTGGCCTATTCAATCTAGCCTTCTTGCTTGGTCTGGCTTTAGCACTGAAAAAGAGTAGACACGAAGATCAATATGACAATATAATACAAGACCGAAAAGTTAAAAGTATGCTTACCCAGGGATGATTTCAGAGCAGGAAGTTGTGTCGCTGACGACTCACCGGAAGATGAATGGGAAGTTCCCTGATAATTTGAGTCAGACGGATTAAGAGGATATCGGATGTAACCCGCCTTAGGGTAAAGGGTGTCAGGAGTATGAGCAACCTCTTGGCGGCGTTTTGCAAACCGGCGAACTTGGTAAACCGGAGGAGGTCACCACTTGGCCGCTATGTCGAGTTGTGCGGCAAGCTTCATGATGCTGCGTCTTTAAAAGAAAGTGTGGATCCAAATAAGAAAGAGGGCATGAAAATTTTACTTTCCGAATGGCTCGACGGATTCTTGGTACTGGCACAGGATCAGAATAAGAAGAAAGAATAGTTACCTCATCAGCATGGCTGGCTTCCGCTTCATCTTGATAATGATCATTGTCAATAAGGTGTATAAAAAATGAACCGAGAGAGTCAAGTTCTACCTCTGAATCCGGATCATCATCAGTAATGGGCTCGGATGGTTCAACGTTCTTTCTTTTCACAGGCTTTTTTGAAGCCTTGGTCTTAAGCCGAGGATTCTTTACCGGTTTATCTTGTGATTTTTTCTTCCAGAATGGATCATCGGCCTGCATAGATAAATAGTAAGTCATCAAAGGATAAATTTAACAAAGGATGGATAAGGGCAGAAATACGGTGGATTATACCTTTGGCGGTTTATTGGCAGCCCGATTTTGCTGCATACATCTATTGGCTCATTAAGCATCTTTTTAACAGCTTCAGTGACTTCATCATCAGTCAGCTGGATGTCAATATGGCATTGCGGGTCTTTCAGATCCCCTGTGTATTCACACATTAAACCGGGCCGCCGGCTTAAAGGTAAAACGCTCCATGAAACCCAGCATCGGACAAAATCCACACCTGTCAGCCCATTTGCAACAAAGGCTCTGAGGTTTGCCAGTTGAGGGGCATATTTTGCTCGCTCTTGGGCGGTCAACCGTTGAGGAAAGGGATGAGCTTGGTAAGCCGGTGTGGACGGTAACCCGGCAAAGGATTTTCATTGGCTGGGGCTGTGTTGCGGCAGTAGAACCAAGTCTGATTCCAGTCCTTAGGATGACTATGAAGCTTGGCATGAGGGAAATCAACATCTCTCCTCTTTTGAATTGAAACCCCGCCTAGTTCAGTATTGGGGCCATCCGTAAACTCAGTACAGCGGTTTAGATAAAAGAAATCCCGGAACAGATCAACAGTAGGTTCCTCTTGTAGGTACACTTCACAGAATACTTGCCAGTCACAAATATTGGATATGGAGTTTTGACCGATATCTTGGGGATGGATTTGAAAGGCGGCGAGCACGTCACGGAAGAATTTTGATCCGGGAGGAGTGAAGCCTCGGCTCAGGTGGTCAGCAAATACAATAACTTCTCCATCTTCGGGTTCAGGAGGAAATTCTGGACTGGGGACTCACCAATGGATAGTGTCCTTATTTGCTAAAGCGCCCGTTGCAACACAACCAGCCAGCTGTGCTTCCGTAACTCTGGAAGGAACCCAATTACAAGAACTGAATTGTTTGGCCATTTCTGGTGACAAGCTGGAAAAAAGCACGGTATCCGGTTTAAAGTTCATGGTTACAACTTACAAACCGGTGCAATGATGGAAGATGATGATATTTCAAGCATTTGGGTGTATTAAACCGGATTTCAGCATTCAAAGCAGGTTGGCGGTTTAACAGAGGGCTAATGGTATATGATGGGTTATCAAAGTTTAAAGGATAAACCGCCCACAATGGTATGGAGGCTACAAATTTTCAAAAATTTCTAAGTATGGCGCAAACAGATTTCACAAATCGGTGGTATAAATTTGGATCTGCCACAGTTCTAAAAAGAGGAAATAAATTTAACCTAAAATGGTGGCAGTGGAAGAACACATTTGTTTGATTGGATCTCAGGCAGTAAAAGGTATTTTCTAAGGTTGGCAAAGGATGCTGGACTATCATCGCCTACTTCTACTATCACTTGCAAATCAAGCTATGAGATCTAAGCACAGAAATTAGACGAACAGGGAAGAACACCAACGAACGGCGGAACCCTAATGCAGATATGAGGTTGAAAAGGAAATGAACTCACCAGTGCTGCAGAACAGCGGAGGAGCGCCGCGTTGCTCTGGTTCGATCAGGTTGATGCAGCGGCCTTGGTTGATACGGATATGAAGGTCGACGGCGGCGACAGAGCTCGGGTTCGGAGACGTCGTGAGGAAGAAGAAGGAGACAAAGAGAAGGGGGGAAATGGAAAGGACCCTCGGCTGTATTTATAAAGACAAAAGGATAAGGGTCAGGCGCAAGAATCGAGGAGCCTAACAAATGGATATGTGACAGATTTGTTACCTCGATTGTCGGAGGCTCATTAATGAAGATGAGGAGTATACCATTTAAAATAACAGGTGACGTCATGGCGGTTTATTGTGATTCTGGATGATGACGTCATGGCGGTTTACAAGATTTATGCGAAGATATGGAAGAAGAGATTTTCTTAAGGTTTTGGAGATTGACATGAACCAGGTCAAATAAATCTGGGGCCTAATGTTGGGGATATTACTACTAGGTGTAAACCGGCCAAGGAAGCCGGGTTATCCCCATAATGGATTGTTTATGCTTAAAGCCCATGAAGACAAGGAATAAATCGGTTTACTACAGAGACTCGAAGGCCCAAGGCCCAAAGGTAGATTAAGGCCTGTAGCTATAAACTGCCATGTAATACATGACTTGTACTGTAAGGTATGACAAAGTAGAGACCGAGCCGATATGTGTATAAACCGGCATCGGGACTCTGTAAGCCGGCGAGCGTCGACCTATGTATATAAAGGCATGACCCGGCGGCGGTTCAAGGACAAGAAACAACAACTCGAGATCTAGGTAAAGCGATTCCGCTCCTTGATCCTCGAGACCACAGCAATTCCACCACAACTGGACGTAGGCTTTTACCTTCACCGTAAGGGGCCGAACCAGTATAAACCCTCGTGTCCTTTGTCCGTTTAACCCCTTTAAGCTAACCCGTTGCGATGGCTCCACGACTAAGTCCTTTCGCCAGGACATCTGCCGTGACAAACCCACGACAATAAGTATGATCCGGCTTCTCTTCTGGCGCTTGTAGTTCTGTCCAATCATTGATGAAATCCACAAGTGCCTGAGATTTGATCGCCGTTCGGGGTATGTATTTCAACCTGTGAGGCATGTCAGAAGGCTTCCACGCAAAGATGTCTCGATTCTCACGGATGAACTCGATGAGCGCGCTTTCCTATTTCAGATCCAAGTTAGCGCTGATGCTAAACTGCTTGGACGAATCGCCAGGCACCAAGTCAACAAGCTTAGTCTCATCAGCCGATTTAAACTTCAGGGCCGGATCATGCTCTGTAGTTGGTTTCTTCAATGAAGTCATATCTGCTGGACCAACATTGTCTTTGTAAAACTTCAACTCTTCTGTTGCACAAACTGACTCAGCATAAGCCGCATCACCTTCTTCACACTTGGCTCCCATGCACGGTTATAGTTCCCTTGTGACCCAGCATCTTGAGCTGCAGATAGACATAACAAGGCCGTGCCATAAACTTAGCATAAGCTGGCCGTCCAAACAGGGCATGATACGGGCTTTTGATTTTCACCACTTCAAAGGTCAAAGTTTCTGATCTTGAGTCATGCTCATCTCCAAAAGCCACTTCCAGAGCTATCTTACCAACAGGATATGCCGACTTACCAGGCACCACACCATGGAACACCGTATTGGACGGTTTAAGATTTTTATCTATTAACCCCATGTGACGGAAAGTTTCATAATAAAGGATATTGATACTACTCCCTCCATCCATGAGTACCTTAGTGAACTTATAACCTCCCACCTGAGGTGCCACCACCAGAGCCAGATGACCCGGATTGTCAACCCAGGGTGGATGATCTTCTCTACTCCACACAATCGGCTGCTCGACCAGCGCAAATAACGGGGCACCGCCGGTTCAACGGCATTCACCGCCCTTTTATGAAGCTTCTGATCGCGCTTGTCCAAGCTAGTGGTGAAGACATGATACTGTCCGCTATTCAACTACTTCGGGTTGCTCTGGTAACCCGACTGCTGCTGCTGCTGCTGATTGCCCTGATGATTATAGCCACCTTGGTTGCCCTGATTACTTTGATTGTTATGTCCGCCCTGATTAACGTGGAAGCCTGAAACCGAAATTTCCTCCACCATAACCCGGCCCATGAGACCCGGGGCCTGAACCGCCTCCTAGTCCATGATCATACCGGAAAGAAGCAGAATTTTTGAACTCTTGCATGATGTAACAATCTTTCCAGAGGTGCGTGGACGGGTTCTCCTTCATCCCATGCTTTGGACATGGCTGGTTCAACAGATAAGACAAACGGTCCGGGTTAGGGCTTGGCCCTCCACCGCGTTGGGGCGGTTTACCCTTACGCCGCTGGCCCTTGTCATGTGTATCAACTTCAGGGGTTCAAACCGGCAATTCCCTTCCAATGTTAATACTGCGGTATCCGCGTTGATGCGGTCCGATGAATGCAAAATCTTCGAAACCCGGCGCACCCAATGGGTTGTTGATTCTCCTTCCTCCTGGACACAGGCAGCTAAGTCCACAATTGACATGGGCTGCTTGCATGTATCCTTGAAATTCTGGATAAACCGAGCTCTCAACTTGGCCCATGACCTGATAGAATTAGCCGGTAAGCTCTTTAGCCAAGTACGGGTCGTCCCTTCTAGCATCATGGTGAAGTATTTCGCACATGCCCCATCATCCACATCCAACATCTCCATGGCCATCTCATAGCTTTTGACCCATGTCTTAGGGGATAAATCGGCGGTGTAATTCGGCACCTTGCGTGGGCCCTTGAAATCCTTGGGCAGGCGTACATTGCGCAATGCTGTGACGAGACACGGCACTCCTGAAGAACTAGAAGTAACTCCTGGTTCCACCGATGTGGTTGGACGAACCGAAGTAAGCTGACGGGCTTCATGCTGCGCCGCTAACTCGGCCTCTCTGCGTGCCCGAGCCCGGTCCACCACTTCCTGAGCATCACCAGCACCACCCGCCGGGTTATTGCCACGGGGCGGATCATGGTTCCGCGCGTTGCTTGACACTGCCGGTTCATCCATATGCCTGGTGTAACTCTGGCTTGGACGGGGAGTGGAATGAATCCGATCGCGACTATATGAATAAGCCTCCTGTTGAACCAAGGCTGTCTGAAGAAGCTCCTTAACCCGACGCGTCTCGACCGCCGCCGGAGAATCGCCTTGGATCGGGATGGCTGCCAGCCGTGAAACGGCAGCGACAATGTTGTCCATCGGGTTAGAGTAATGACCCAGTGGCGTGGGGACATGCGGTGTTACAATGTTGTTCTGACGAGGCGGATCCACCAAACGTGGCTGAACCGGCGCCCCTGCTCCAGGTGCCTCCGCCCGGTTTACCACCGGCGGATTACTGGTCCCTGCTCCTGGGGTGTTAAAGAGGTTTCTAGCATCATAATCCGGCGGCAGGCGAGATCAGTACCTCCTCTTCAGGGCTTCGTTCGACGCACTCTGATCCAGCATAAGCCGGTAAGCCTGTGCATCCAAAGCGGCCCGTTCCGCGGCCATCTTGGTATCCTCAGCTGCCAAGTCGGCTTTGGCCTGGGTGATCTGATCTTTCACTTTCGTGATTTCCGCATTGTGTGCCTCCTGATCCGGCGGGTTAACCTCCGCCATCAGCGTTGCCAACGCGTCGAACAAATCAGATAGAACCTGAGCTGGCGGTCGCACAGGGCCTCCTGCCCTTGGCCGCTGTTGCTGCTGCCGATCCGGAAATCATCGCTGCTGCGGTCAAAGAGTGGAGCGCCGGTTGCGTACCGTCCATGAAGATCGCAACCCGGTTTGGCAAATCAAAGGGGTCCGGAATACTGTCGCCATCGGAACAGCCCCCAATCCGGCCATCTTGTAACTAATATAACGACTCGGTCTCTCCGGTCGATGACTCGTTGCCGGAATAAATGACGGTTTCACCACCAGATTCCGATCTATCCTCAGATTCCCCTCCATGGATGACTCCCACAAAGGCACGCTTCATGACAGGCTTGACCCGGGCAGATCTCTCACGCTGAGCCGTTTCGATGAGATCGGTGCAGATGTCCGGCTCGGGGCCCGGTTTGCTGATCTTGCCAATGAAAACGTGTATGCCACCAAAGGGGACCCAGTACCCGTACTCGATTGAGCCGGCCTTGGGGCCCCAGCCCGCATCGTCGATGTAGAGCTTGCCGCGACGACTCTTGGTCATCCGGCCCACAGCATAACCCTTGAGGCCTTCGAAGTTGCCCTCCAAGAACTTGAAGCCATCGTGCGATAGCCCCACGGTGGGCGCCAACTGTCGTGGTTTTGTCACGGCAGATGTCCTAGAGAAAGGACTTAGTCGTGGAGCCATCGCTACGGGTTAGCTTAAAGGGGTTAAAGCGGACAAGGGACGCAAGAGAGTTTACTAGTTCGGCCCCTTATGATGAAAGTAAAAGCCTACATCTAGTTGTGATGGAATTACTGGGGTTTCGATGACCAGGGAGCGAATACGCTTTGCCTGAGTCTCGAGTTGTTGTCTGTTGTTTTTGAACCGCCGCCGGGTCGTCCCCTTATATACATGGGTTGACGCCCCTCGGTTTACAGACTCCCGAGGCCGGCTCATAAACGTGTCCGGCCCGGTCTCTGCTCTTTCTATCTTACAACACAAGTTTACATATCAACACCGGTTTATGTCTATAGGCCTTAAACCGGCTCTGGGCCCTGGGCCTTCATAAAGCATCACTGTCTGTCTTCATGGGCTTCAGATATAATGAATTACTATGGGGTTAACCTGGCTTCTCCTGGCCGGTTTATGCCCAGTGGTAATATCCCCAACATGGAGGAATCATTATTTTGCGCGTAATAAGGAGGCATTTCCTTGTGTGCGGCCGTGGACCCAGCTATCAGCCTCTCCACGTACAGTCCACTTCGGATGGATGTCGTTCGTTGACCATGTTGACCACGCCGAGAGCACCAGGGCTGTGGACGATGGCGAGGCCTACAAAGGGAACGACACGAAGCTGGAGAAGACACGGCAGTGGCTTCCCATGCGGTGGGGAGTACGAGGGTTGACTGGTTCGTCTGCCGTCGCCGGAAAATAACAGGAGGTGTGGGTGAGTAGAGGGTTAGACAGGCCAGAGATGCGAGTATGGTGGGGCCGTGAGGCCTGCCCGGCAGCACAGCCGACCATGGGAGGCGGGAGCAGGCGGTTCCGCCGGCGCTGGTTTGGGAGGCTGGAGCAGGAAGATCAGAGACTGAAGAAGCACGATTGCCGTTAGATTGACATCTAACGGTCTGACGCTGGTAGAGTCGATTATCGACTAAGTTTCTTTTCTTGAGAAACCTTGTGTACGCATGAACTTAGTAGGCGCACAAGTCAGCCTCCAAATCTGTGACAGACAACATAGAGCCCATTTGCTAAAAAATTATAATTTGCAGCCCATTTGCTAATTCTTAAGTAATTTATTACAACCCATTTTCTACCGAGGACCACGGTAAAAAAGTTCAACCTTATTTTGCATATTTCGGTGGAGTCCGAACTGTTGTAATCCTGAAATGATAAACAGTTTTTTAAGAACTTATTGATTTGCCAAAAAAATCGTTTTGTTTTTGTAAGCAAATAAGACATGGGACAATTGAGTTGGTTTAAGGGAAAACCAGCGGTAAAAAAATCAGCGCTGGGAGGGAAAACAACAACAAAAATAAGGATATAAATATGAAAAGGGAACTTTATGTATTTTCAATATAATGATACGTGTATATGAACTAGTAAAACTATAGGTAGAGATTAGAAAACGGATGTAGGACATGGCGTTTCAAGAGAAAATAGAACTGGGTTGTGTGTTTGATTCAGTAAAAAAACTGCCTGCGGATGTTGTAAGACAAAATATAAGTAACGCTGGTGGGCCAGTGGCCAGTAGATACCTCCTGGATCTTTGTGCCCCATTGTCGTTATGGGCTGGGCATGTTAAAAACAAAACCAAGCCTGGGCAGTCTACATCCCAGTTGAAACTTGCTTGACCTGAAAAAACAATATACCTGCTCAACAAACGAGAGAGTTCTGCAAGTACAGACTGATAACTGGGATGCAGCAGGTATATTGTTTTTTCATCGTGATAATAAGTGCATGCACTTGTTTCGAAAAATTTGGAGAACTGGGAATTGGAACTGCAGGTGCTTATGCTACCCATCAAATAAAATCAGGTGCCTGAAAAGTCGTTTCGAAACAAATGATTTAGCTTTATATCCACGTCGACCCTCGGCATGATGGTTGGAAGCAAATGCCAAGTTCATACCGAAAGATCGTTAACAACAATACCAACTTGCGGACGACAAGCTAGTACAAGTACCAATACCTATCTACCTTATAATCTTTTTACTACTGGCCCTAGTGTTCGTCTGGTAGAAAATCTTGCAGAGGACCAGCTCCCGCTCCTTCTCTTGCTTCAGGTCCCTGAGGTGGTACTGGTGAATCACCCAGTTGGTCCTCTGTTGGTCGAAGTTCTTGTTGGTGTGCCGCACCAGAACCTTTTGCTGCCTGTTTGCCGGCCGTTGACCACCACCGGCAAGGTATTGCCGGTCTTGTGCTACATCGCGTGCATGCCGCAATCCGACTGTATCTTGCGATGCGTCCACATGCACCTTTTGAACGCCCTGGAATTGCGCTGGAAGAAATGCTTGCTTAGGCCACTCAGTGTGATACCTGCAGTATTGTTGAATACAAGTTTTAGTGTACGTGGTTGGCATTTTCATAACATCTTTGGCATGCAGTCACTCGTTTCACTTTTTATTAACTGTCAAATTGTAATTGCTTCACTAGGTCTGCGTCTAATAAGAAAAATAGAGCTATAAACAAAGGGATATGTTTGTGCAAGTAGACGGCCAATCGGTGTCTTACCTGGAAGTTTCTCAGGATGGGTGTAGCATATGCCGTGCTCGCTGTCGATGGTTGGTATGAACAAATCGATGAGAGGGTGAGATCTCGCGCTCTAAGCACTCACTTTGCCCTCAAGGTGCCCGATCAGCTCCTGATCCGTGGGATCGAACTTGACGCCAGCCGGCAGCACCGGCCAATCCTTCGTGGACTTGCACCGGTTAATTCCAGTTATATGGTACTCAACATATGATCAATCGACTGTTTTAAGTGAATGACGAAATATTTCGACAGATAAGTGGTATTCCAAATCTGAAGTCCACAATACCCGAACACGCCGCCAGGATTCTTGTGTCACCTCATGCGCAGGGTGTTGTCACGTTAATTCAATGTGTGGACATGATGAATAATTTGACCGACGTATACTAGTACTACTACTGTACTACTTACTAGTCATATTTAGTGTCACATTTTAAACATAGGTTTAACTAACAAGTACGTACTTGAAGCCTAATTGATATATATATATATATATGGCTTCTGCACAGCATCTCCATCATCATTATCAGTACATCATACGCAGGTGAGTTAGGATGCACTTGATCCCAGAAAGGTATCTATCCTTCAAACCAGAGGAGTGCTTCAAACTAACAACAGTACATAATATCCAACAAAAGAGGGTCATGCTACAGCACCAGAATACATGGCTCAGTCTAGATATCAGTACGAATCAAGTTGTGCATATTTGCTGTTGGCATGAACCACATCGCCGCATGTCGGGTTTGCAAAAGCCATCCATCGCATGGAAGCTTAACGCCTTTCACACACTGAAGATTATGTGGCAACAAGCTGTGTCGACGAATCTCTGGATATGGTGATTCATGAAACCCATGGTATGATGTGTAAACATAGTCCCCCTGGCGAATGGAAGTTGCATAGCACGGTAATCATCGCCAGTGATATGATCGATGATTGGTTGGATGATCGGATAATTGAGCCCGAGGAACATGGAGTGGTTGCCGAGGCTGTAAACCCGCCTCCAGTTGAATACGCCTGGCCCAACGGAGCTGGGATCTTTCTGAAACACGAAGCAGCCATAGCCATCAATGTCACGAACGCCCCAGGCATTGTACTGCATGTGGTTTGATGTAATGGTTTTGTCAATTTGGTACGTGCGTATGAGCATCAAATGACCGCCGTTAGCTGAACGAGCGATAAACCACCACCCATCGACTGGTATGATTCCAGGTCCTGGAAATCATGAAGGCCAACACATTTGTGTTTGCTGCAGCAATTCAAATTGGAGACCAAAAGGACAAAAATAAACAATCATGTTCAGAGTATCCGTGGAATTAAGATTATTATAACAGTGAGACATATCATAGATAGAGAATTGCAATGTCGTCGTCATAATCATACCCCAAGTAAAAAAAATAAGCCAATGGCTTTCATATTCTAGCAATATTCATGGTTCAAACATCATGTAACAATGAGAGGAAAACAGCTATGACAGGGCCTACTCATATTCTACCATAGCACTTACTACTGTTCTCATATCAACTCTAAGCAATAACTTGCGTTGTTATAAAAATCTTGGAAATGAGAGTAACATATAGCAATCATGAGGTTATGCTCATAATATATATTCTAACAATCATTAGATGCCAATTGTTCCCATATCAACTCTAACAATAACATGTGTGGTCATAAAAATCTAGGAAATGAGAGGAACATATAGGAATGATGTGGTTATAGACATACTGTCTATTCTAAATTTGTAACAATGAACCGACAGTCGTATTCATAAGGTAAAGATGAGATGAGATAGAACAATTACACGACGATAGATTCCACCAGTATAGGCAGCCAATCTATGCGTCGACCGCGTACATGATGCCATCATGCACTATAGCATCAGACAGAAATGTTGCCTCAACAGGATTGACGATGAGCCATAACCATGTATGGCGACCGGATTCCGAAAAGACTAATCCCATGTTGAACAAGGCAATGAGCTTGTAATCCATGTAGTCTTCTGATGGTGTGGGCACTTCGCAGATTACAACTTTCAGCAAACAGAGGTCGAGCCAAAAGCTTGACGCGTCTCGTGCATAGTAGGCAGGAGTGTCCGGCAGGCCGCGAGGCTCGATGGCGGCGGTATCCAACGATGGAAGGGTGATCTCTCGCTGGGTGTAGATATCCACGAGACGCCACAGACTACCGGATTGGTGGATGAGGACGATCTAGTTGGCCTTCATGCCCGCCCAGTAGTGGCCGCGCATGAAGGACATGTGGACGGGTAGTGGTAGCATGTCGAGGGGCACCACGACAACCTCCATAGGATCGTCAAGTCGGTGTCTGGGCCAACTACGAGGATCGAGCATCAGCAAGTAGGGTGTCTTGAAAAGAGCCGGCCGGTTGCATACGAGTAGACGGTACAAAGACACCGAGCATGCGACCAGACGAACGGTGTTGAGTAGGTCCATACAATTACAGATCTGCTCCAAGAGAACATCGGGGAGGGAATTCCAATCGCGGCTCTGCGTCTCAGTCGGTTCTGCCATAGCTTTTTTTAGGGTGCTAAGTGATTGGGGTTTTCGGTGCCTGCGAGCCAGCGGGAAAGTGGATTCGGGCGGGCTAGCGAAGAAGATGGCGTGTGTGGTCGAGCAGTCAGCGGGGGGATATGGTACGCGCGAGCTACCAAGGAAGATGGCGCGGGCGGGCAATCAGTGAGAGGGGGGAAATGGTGTGCGGCCTACGATGGGGAAGAGAGGAGGAAGAAGAGTGAAAGACGGGGAAGAAAGTGCATTAAATCTCAATTCTACTAGTACTACTACCAGGATATACCGTCCTTCGGAGTGTAAATAGTTATGCCGATGACATGTGGGTCTACCTCAACAGGGCCCATATGTCAGTTAATGGAGGAGAGAGGTGCGTAGGCGTATTTGACGAAGCATGCTCTACTGGAAAACATGATGGCAGTACTGGGTAAGGCTGATTTAGTAACACCAACACGCGTGTGTCCCATCTGCTGCAGCATGTATTATCACTTCACTGCGAAGACTAGTTGAATAGTTCTCTCTAACCGAGATGGGGAATAATGGATCGCGAAGACTTCCTATCTACAGTATCCCTATGCTTCTACGCTCACTTCACTCATTTTGCTCCGTACGTAGTCACTTGTTGAAATCTCTAGAAAGACAAATACTCCGTATTTGGGAACAGAGGGAGGCTTTTACTCCGTATTTGGGAACAGAGGGAGTATCACCATATGGATGGAACAAAGGAAGCTTGAAATATGAACATATCAATGGGAGGGAGTAAAAGCCTCATGCATGCATGCAACATGCAACACTCACACGTACACATGGACGCACGCAACACTCACGCACCCATGCGGCACACAACACACGACGCAACACAAACGCTCACGCTCAAGTGCTCAACCTGCTCCCTATGCCCATGAAAGATTGTACATTTAGAGATTTACACATTGACTAGGGCATAATTAACGGCCAAAAGTAGCAGACTTATGTGTGCATGCGACCATTGAGAGAAGAAGATTAAATGAAGGTTGTTGCATGTTGTAATTAAGGATAGACATGTAGCCTATACCTAGAGCACGAGTTGGTACGTTAGTCAATCAATATCGATTTAGATTATAAAGGCTAAATGCATTGTAAGTGTAGATGTACACTCTTTGTTTTTTAGCCGATGTACACTCTTTGTTGGAAGACCGAGGGAGTACACGTGCATGCACTCAGATACACAGCCAAGGTGGTTCGCGCGCAAGGGTTGGACTCTTGTCGCGCCTGTGTCAAGTTTTGTTTAACTGATTTCTTTGCTCTACCAACTGACAGGTTGGACCCATAAACCAGGTGACAATTTAACCAGTCAACAAAGTGCCACATCGACTATGTGGCCGGTCAGTAGGGTGCAATACGGTGCTCTACGATGAGCTAGTGATCGTAAAATCACCGCAAAACTATATATAGTGACCGTAAAGAGCGTATTGTTACATACGTTGACCACGAGTGTCTTTTTCTCATTTCAAATTAAGCCATATTAACCAGAAAGGACGCAGTATGGACTAGTACTAGTACTGCTTTGATGTGTCCCGTCAACTCGCCGAACGAGGAGAAGCTTGCTTACTACGCCTCTCCCTCACCCACGCGCGCGGTGGCTTGCAGGACGAGGAGAGGGTTTTGACTACAGCGCCCTCTCCTTCTCCCTCTCCCTCGCCCTCGCGGTGGACGTGCAGCAGTTCAATCGGTGTCAGATTGCTAGAAGCATATTGTACTGTAGTATCATCATTGTTGGACCTTCCGAAGAGGCGAAGAGCCAAGTGCAAGGTTCACACGAGTACGAACTGTTGAACCTCCCTAAGAGGCAAAGAGCCAAGCGCAAGGTTTTATAGGAGTCGTCGTCCTAGTAGGAGTATACTACGTACAACTATAGCGAACGATGCTACTGTATGATGCCGCCACGTCACGTGTATCCAAAGTTGTGCCCCCTTTTTTTCTCAAAGAGCGTGTTGGAGCCCGTGCAACAACCACACAAGTTGCATGTACACATAACACATTTACTAGTCATAAATTCTAAAGGACAAATGGCAGTATGCCACACAAGTTCATCTCCAATTCATGTGATAAATTTGTGCACGACTAGTCTACATATATTCACAGTGCTACCGTTCACAATTTACCATACTCCACTTACATGTTATAGATGGGCTACATGTCCTCCTCCAGGTTCCAGTCCTAGGTGTTCTTCATGGATGGCACAATCCATAGCGGTGGGCAACGGGAATCATTGTCGCAGCTTTCTAGTCCGGTTCCACACAATGGAGACTCATCCAAGCTGAAGCGGCATAAATCAGGGATAGCGTGTCCCAGCATGTCGTTCATCCGGTGGTGCGCACTGAAGACACAACCATGCTTCATGAACGGTAGACCTTCGGTGTCGTGCATGGAAGGTGGCATCCGCTTCACAATGGGCCCAATGAAAAGCGAGTACTCTCCAAGAGTGTTCCTCGGCACCCACGTAGCATTACGGGGGTCGAACTCGGCGCCGTTCATCTAGTACACGCGGCATCTCAGATCTGGACACATGGTGACGTACATAGTCAAGGTCCATGCATAATAATGTTGTGCTCAAATATGGCGGTCAGTAATACTGTGCAGCAAATAGTACTACTCCGGTACAGAGGAAGTAAAATAACCGGCTTATTATATATAGCCACTCTTGGCTACATGGATGAGATAGTAAGACATGGAAAAACAAAAATGGTGGCAGCTAGTGGGTTCAAGTCTTCAAAGGGCCTAGCTAGCTACCCCAAGGTAAAAAGTACTCCTAATAGTACTAGTAAGTAGTACAACAATGAAAGAGAAGGCGAGAGGGTTAAAACATATAATACTAAATGGAATACCTGGGTAGATGGTGACGGTCCGATCGTGGTAGATAGTGTGACCATGTTGCACATCAGTGGTACCATGGATAACGACTGCTAATATAGTTGATCCCAATATGCCAAAGTCAGCTACAAGGTTCCAGGTTAGACCGAATCGTGGATGCAAATGCACATCCAGGATCGGCGATCTTATTTTGATCGGGGGATGACTGGTCCCTGCAAAATAATGGAGTACCGTTAGGGATGCAAATGATGGTTTGTGGCTTTGTGCATTCCATTTGTAATCTCCCGTACCATAGGATGGAAACTAGATGAAACAAGTCCCCTGACTTGTCACCGCGAAGATGCGGCCTAGATGGGGCACGGCATCTTCGAACGTGTAGGGGTACAAATCTACCGCGGCCAACATGCGCCAGCCTCTGCCGTTACTGCCTCTTGCATTGATGGCAATCCTTATGTCGAACACGGCGATGAGATAGTAATCGTCGTAGCCGCGTCGCTTTGTCGACGGGTCCGCAATTGCTATCTTCTTCAATCTCATGTAGGCATCATCATACGTATTCAAGCCTAGCAAGTCTAGAAGGCCGATCCCAATGGTGGAGAAGGGGTCTACAGGAACGGCCGCACTGCTGTGGATGTTGTGCAAAATGATGGTGGTGTCCGGCCGGAGGTATGCAAGCCAATCTTCCTTGGCACCGACCCAGACCTATATATAAGACGTTGGGCAGCGGAGAAATTACGGGATGGAAATGGAATAACTAAGTACTACATGATCAAACTCCATGACTGACGTGCTCATCGGACAAAATCCGACTACCTCTCAACGTCGGCAACTCTAGCGGAGTCAACTGGAAACCATGGCCAAGGAGCGGTGGACTGTTCGAAGGATTGTCCCATAGAAGAACCTTCTCCTCGAGGACGCATGGAAGACCAACAAGCATGGCCTTTTCCCAAGCCTATTTAAGCACCGTCTTGAAAAAGTTGGTGCAGGAAGCACCGAGTCTTGCGGCGGTGAGGACGTCAGAGCGGCGTGCAATTTCTCCCAGAGGATCGCCGTCCAAGGTCTCCCAGCCCCGACGAGGAGGAGAACCGCCTGGCAAATCCATGGGAGCAGCAACGAACTGCCTTCTCTTCGGGGGGAGGGGAACTGGCGAGGAGATAAGAGCGTAGTAACCGCAGGGCCTCATCCCTTCCAACTGTAGTGAAGGGATGAGGCTATTATTTACTACGTACTCGTACTGTAGCAGTACTAGTACTACTTTCTCAACTAGTAGTGCGATGTACTATACTTCTAGTATAGTGCACCAGTTTTGAACTCTTGAATCTCAGGGCCAAGGATCTACAGTTGGAAGTGGAGGGTACTACTGTTCTCTAGTACCATCATTGTACTATCAATGTAGGGAAAGTACACCTGCGTAGTGGGTACTCTCGGTGCTCTATTCAAGCGCGTAGCTGGCCTACTCAGCCGCTCCTCTCACACACACACTAGCAGCCTGTTATCAGCGACGGTTACTGCGGGGGCAGAACATTTGAGTTATTTGATACAGCGAGACTAGGCTTTTCGCTTCCATTTGTGGAGGTGTAATGGATCTCGTTGAACTTTGTTAGTAGTTCCTTCTTTATGAATGAGATGAGGCAAAGCTTTTGCCTCCGTTTCAAAAAAACACGTCAAGAGGAATTTCTTTTATAGAGCCGATAATGGAGTGAAGTCCATGCGTGCAACACCACAAGCTACAGAGTAGTACAGTACTAGTAGCACTTTACGTACAGAGCCATATTGCACAGTTCCCAGTGCCGCGCCAGGCTTTTCCGACTCCTCGGGCTTAATTGGGAGGCGCTAGTTTAAATATGCTACTAGCTGATGAGGAAGCTGCAAGCGAGGTGCGGCTAGGGCGAGCATGCGAGCCATGAGATGATGCGAAGGAAAACCCATTCACGCGGCTAGGCTATCCAGTGCACCCAGATTGTGGTGCGGCACGTTCGTTCGACTTAAAAACTCAAACTACCCGTGTACAATATTAGCGCGCAGCGAAGTTACTATTTTAAAAAAGGCCACCGCGCGTTCGGCCGGGATCGAACCCACAAAACGAGGTATACAATCCCGTGACCACTAGTTGTACTCGTTGGAGTACAACACAACCTAGAATCACCTTTTGTCGCTAGTAGTACATTGTTCCTTACAAGAAACCACTAATAATGCCAAGAAACTACTACCACTTGCATACGTGGCAGACTTAACATAAGACTACCTTATCAACCATTGTACATGCCCTTACCAACCAGCCCTACTAAGAAACGACTACTCTAAAAGTGTCGTTATAGGCATGTTTCAACCGATGTCGCCCCCTTAAGTCAACGCCTTCTATTCGACCGACAAGTTTGGCATTATGACTTGTGGGACCTAGATGTCAGTCTGCACAAAAATCCCCGAGTGACCTCCTACCTCCGGCCCGTCCACCTAGTTATCCTCGGCCATGGGACGCAGCTACCGTCGTCGGCACAAGGTGAGGTCAAAACCGTCGGCGGTGCAGAGCCCATCTTGTGGAAGCCCGAATGCCAGCTCCGTCCGGCGCTCTCGGCCGCTAGCTAGCCAAGATAGCTCCGTCTAGCTGCTTGTCTGGAAGGTTTGCTAGCTAGATTGGCACGGCGGCGCGGCGGCTTGCTCGCGCGCGCCGCTCTAAGGCCAGCCATCTGGCTCGAGTGAAGGCCAGCGCGGCGGCTTGCTCGCTCGTGAGTCACGCTCGGGCCAGCCTGCCAACCCATGCGGAGGCCAGCGCGGCGTCCGGCCCGCCCGGCGGAGCAGCGGCCAACTCGCTCATCACCGGCGCCACCGACGAACACACATCAGTACTGTTTGATGTAATGTTCAGGAAAAATAATGATTTGAGGGGGAATAACATGATAGAAGGTCAAATTTGGGTCCCTCGTGTCAACGGTCAAACAAAATGTGTTGGTTTAAGCTGCCTCGTCAGCACGGACGTGTGGGCTAACCCTGTCATAAACGGGTTTAAACGAGCCTAATCGGCACTAGGTAGTAGTTTTTGGCGCGGATTAAGAAATTTTGGGTACGATTTTGCTATTTTTTTACAATAGTTTCTTCCTAGGGCTGGTTGAAAGTGGTAGTTTTTTGTTAAATACTCTACATATTGTAAGTAGGAGTGAAAGTTAAGCTTTGGAAGCCAATAAGCAAGGCTAGTTACATAGTGCATATGTGTACGTGATTGAAAGTAAATATCAACCATGAGTGACTAATATCTTGATGGAAAACTCGAAACTATGAAAATACTAGCATTTTTTTGCATGGTTGGAAATACTAGCAATGTTCACGTGTGTTGCAACGGATCATAATTAGAATAATACTTATTAACTTGATACAAAATGCTCTAATTTTGATATACATATATCACTAGAGATATATTATGTTTCAATCAGAATATATTCCTTGGGCTGTTTTGGTGAGGTGAGGGAGGGATGTGGTTGGTTTTAAGATACTAATTATGGGTTTTTCTGCAAATTGGTAGAGAAGTGGGATGTTGGTGAGAAAAGGCAACAACTTACCTCACAGTCGTTAGATGTAGATCTAATGGTCAGAAATGATGGATGGCAGACACACCATCATCACCAACTTAGTCTTCTGTAGGAGTAGCAGCAAGATGTCCGTGCATTGCATGGAACATCAAGATGCATTTTTTATAAAACACTTGTTGTGCTTGACCCATGCGGGAGTAATCCCATGTGTAAAAGTTAATGATATCTCGAGAAATAGGAGATAAGGCGAAGAGGAGTGGGGCGTGGTGGTGATTGGTGGTCGGACTGAGTGGAGGCATGGGGATGGACAATGCCGGCAGCGGCCACTAGGCCAGTTTGTTCCAAAGGCTTCCTTTTTTAATTGCTCAACAATGAGGTTGTTGGAGATAAGGATGAACGAGGGAAGGCCTTGTCTGCAAGTGTGGAGAGAGGTGCGGGTATCTTTTAGTTTAATTTCCATCCGTCAGATATAGATCGGATGGTCTATATTGTAAGATGGCACGCGTACCATCATCACCAACTCGATTTTTTATAAGAGAAGAAATATAAGTATGGAGATACAAACGTATTATCGATACCTGTTTCCGTAAACTAGGATCTACATTCTATTCAATGCCTCAGCATGTGGGGCCTTAGCACAATGACTTCTCGACTATGTAAAACAAAGGTTTTCCCGTCGCCGATAAGGAGGGGGTGACGGTGGCGCGTTTTCGGCTTGCTCTAGTCCTAGTAGTCATACTAGGTGGTGTACGCACGTGTAGATTTATTCTTTTTCACGTCTCGTGTTTGCCGTACTGCCATGACTATTGATGAATAGACAGTAAGTTATTCACGGGGAAACCCTTGTTGGGCGTGTTTGCGAGAGAGAGACAGTGTGCGTGTGTGATATGTCTAGAGACTGAGGCAATGATAATAGATTCTTTGTGTCTATGTGTGTGGACGATAGAGATACATGTACATGGGGCTTTGTGTTGTGTAACGTGGAGACACACAGACATAATCAGAGAGTGAGTGTGTGAGATACACATGCGGACATGGGGAGAGATGAGGATCCAGATAAATGGGTGTTTGTGCGTGTCTGTGTGTGTTTGTGTGCGCGTTTTTGTGTGAGAGGGAGTGTGTGTATGTGGAGTAGAGAGACCACTAATTAATGATGTAAAACTAGTATAAGGGAAGGGGAATGGTGTGACATGTGTGTCACAGACAGACAAAGGCATGTGTAGGAGCGGGATAGCATGGGTGGGCGGGGAGTAGACTATTTGGAAGAGACATCGAGTGTTTGTGGGAGAAGGGTGTGAGAGCGAGAGAGAGAGAGAGAGAGAGAGAGCGACGGAGAGAGAGAGAGAGAGGAAGAGAGGGGGGAGAGGGGTCATTTGTGTCCATAATGGCGTATAGATAGGGAGACAATGTTGATGTTGTTCGAAATTGGCCTATGTACGGAGACGCAAGGGAAGCGAGTCATTGTGTGTGTGATAGGGACTTCATGAGAGATCTAGAATAGACAATGTAGAGAACAATGTGTGAGATTGAGAACGATGATACATTAGGGAGCTATGGAAAGAGTCACGGCATATATGTATACAGGGAAGGAGCTGGGGTGGGTCCGCATGTGGGAGAGATAGAAAGAGGAGAGTGGTGCACAAGGATACAAAGTGTGCTTGTTTTCGGTGGGGGTGGTGTGTGAGGTGAGTGTGCGAGAACCACATAACTAGGGACATAGACGTTTGGGGCGACATTTTGTGTGTATGGGAAATATACACTCTACATAGTGCGCGTGCTTGGGAAAGAGAGATGCCGGGAGACCTAGAGAGTGGGGGAAGAGATGTGTGCATGCTCGAGAGACAAAGTGATAGAGATCTATATTGGGGTCCGGACTTGTGTGTGTGTGTGGGGGGGGGGGGTGGCTTCAGATAAAGAGTGAGGTGTCTATATTTGAGGGACTTTAGCGTAATTGAGATATATATGGTCGATAGTGTGTGCACTCATGGTTGATCAATTTGTTTCACAGTCTGGACATTGAGATAACGATACTTTTGAACATGCGTGACAGACCTTGATGTACCAGAAATACAAACCTAAGATTGGAATTTTGGAATTCGACTCCATCATTAGCTTTTGTAATTCATTTAAACGGAGGTACATTTTTTAAGGCGGGATTTCGCGATTTCAAATTCATATATCAAACCTAGAGATATACACATACGGGCATGTTCAAACTTTTTAATCATCCACTTTATTCATACACATACACATTTTTTGCTTTTGTCATCATATTTAGGATAAACACATTTGGAATTTCATTTGAATTGGACCGTATGATGGTATTTGCTTGTACTAGCTCAATAATCCATATTTGAATTGAATAGACAATCTAAGTTTCGAGTTGGAGACATTGACTTTCAAAACTTGCAATTTTTTTTGCGTGCAAAACAAATAAATTCTCAGCCATGATATCATAGTAGGCCCTACAGGAGCAGAACACTTATAATTTCAGGCGCCAAAAGCTTTCAAACTTCTCGCTCACATCGAAATATCTCGCGCCCGAAATTTCAGCCTTGCGATATTCCTGTTTTACCCCTGCCACATGAACGGAAAAGGGCTGCTTTGGTAACTCCATTGTTTTCCCCACTTTGCCCCCAACATTCTTCCCTAGAGCCCCTCCCCGACCCCCCAACCACGGCAAGCCGCCTAATCTAGTCCTCCGCCGCAGTGGTGGACCTCACACCCCGCCGGATCTACCTTCCGCACCTTGGAACCCCCAACTGCCAACTCACCACTTCACCGGAGCCGCTTCAGCGACTGGCTTGTCCACCGCTCCAGATCTCCTTGACCGCCATCATGGTCCGCCGCACCGGATCGGCTTAACCGGCGCCCTCGTCCACCACAGTGTAAGCCCTTCACTGACTCCCTCGTCCGCCCCATCGCTGGCCCTTCATACAAGCCCTCGTCCGCCGCAACAGATGCGCCTCACCGAAAGCACTGTACACCGCGCCCGCCGAAGCCTTCTTCCACTGCACTGGACCCACTCCACGGACGCCATATTCAACTCCAGCGGCCCTGCTTTACTAACGCCGCAGCCTCATCAGGTTATTTCGATTTGTACTCCTTAGGTTTTTCTCTTCTTGATCGTGCAACTGTTCACTTACCACAGATGAGCTCTCTTGCATGTCGACAGGTGCCGCAACTGAAGCACCGGAGCCGCTTGAGCGACGACGACAGCCGGCCCAAACTCAACTGCAACACAAGCACCATCGAGGATCCTTAGCTATCAAGTATGAAAACGATACCCATACGCCGCCGAGAATCAGGTACTATTATCCAACGGCCGGCGCCTACGTTCACTTTCTTAGCATAAGCACCACACCTTTGAATTTCTTCGGGACATCATTCAATTTTTCATGAGACGCGTTATTCTGCTTGCACCTGTAGGGCCATACTTCTGGCAGTGAACATGTTACATGTGCTAAAGTACATACAAGTGCACATATAGTTAATATGCTTTAGTTATGTCCTAAGTATTACTGTACTTCCTAGATATCACTCCCTACTATTTTACTTCTTGCATGCTATATTTATGATAATGGTGTTGTTCTGATGCCACCTGTTGGTTCCATCAGACTGCTTCATGTTCTCTATGCTTAATTACACATCAGCAAACTAGCATGTGGTTCCGCTGCTTTTTGTTCGTTTTACCCTACATTTTCTGACGCTAGCTATTACATCACTACTCCGAGCCTCTGTTCATTACTTTTTTGTGTGTTCTTGATCTTCCCAAGTTGCATGACTAATTTGATGCTTCTATTAGTTATGGAGCTGCCAACCCCATCAAGCAAAATATTTGTTCTTTTGGGGCTAGCACCTCAAACAAGCATAAAAATAGAGGGAAGCAGATATATTGTCGTGTATGCACACACCCTTCTTTCATTAGTTTAGATGAACCATTGATGATCAATTCGAACCAGTGCATGCGATTAAAATTAACTTTACCTAAATAGAGGGTGCAGAATAAACTACAACAACTAGATTTGCAACCACGGGATGGTGACGATATCTTCAAAGAACATTGCAACAGCAGCGAGGCTTCACAGCAACATATGGTAAGCCAATGTGTTTTAGTACATGTGAAATGTAATGCGTGTGGGCAGCTTTCTTGGCTTGTGCCCTCAACCTGTAATCCTACAGAATTACAAATAGTTTAGTTGTCTGCTTTGCTGTATTGCTTGATTCGAATGCTTGTTTGTTACTTGTTACGCTATACCTGAGTTGGCCAATATGTCAGCAATGCTTGCTGTACTATCATAAAGAAATGCATGCCTAGTTCATTTGAGTCCTTAACTTTTCCTCTGAACTTCATCACAAGACTGTCTTCGTAGTTTATATGAGGCCACACTGTTAAGTGCTTTCTCAGATTATTTCAACTTCTTAGATGCCTTGGCAACTTAAATATAGCGGTGGTACACTCCCTTTAAACTAGGGATGTCAACTAGGTCATGTTTAATCCCGATTAAAGTCCACTAGTGGTATGATAGTTCAAAAGAGTTTTTGTTTTTTGAAGAAAATGAACTAGGGAGCTAGCAAAAACTAACTAGATGGAACTGGCGGATGTCGTTTATTTGCCACTTACATCCCTACTTTCATCTTACCATTTTAATTACTTTTTGGCTGATGCTGCTTCGAACCATTTAAATATAGCTTGCCATGCTCGGTAATAATTCGTATGTCGTTTACCATGTAAGCTTACTGCCTGGATCATGCGATAACTATGTCTTACTTATGTCCAGTGGAAACCTTTCAGGATGCCATTCACACTAGGACACAATGTACAACCCCAGAATCTATTTGTGGAAGCAGTGTGCCATCCATGTTACCCGATGGTAGCAGTTCAGAGGCAACACCGCCTGAGAGCAGTCTGAGCACATATATTATAGTTCTTGAGGCTCTACTAGAGGCAGAAAGAGATGGTGTGGCTGCCATAAATGAGGTAATCTCGATCTTGAAGCTAGAAATTATGCAATTAGCTGCACGCATTATGCAAGCAACCCAAGAATTGGAGGAAGTAAGAATGTTTCATTTGAAGACGGAGGAGGTCCTGCTGCTTCTGCTATCTGAAGCCTAGGGTAATCGCAGTTCTTCTTTAGATACCAGTTGAAATTGTCATTAGATTATTGTACTTGCATGTTGTGTCATGTCTCAGAATGGATTATGTTGTAAGACCCCCAATGTTGACCATGAGTTGTAATGATCCGAATTTTTTAGGTGAGGTAATCCTGAGTACTTGTATGATTGACATCAGGTGAACTGTTTTTCGTGTGAGCATATTGTATTGGATGAAATTACTGTTTGACTCAAAGTGTATCCAACCTACTGAATTCGAAGATCACGGCATTTCTAAATCATAATCATATATAAAGGTGGAATAAATCTTTGTTGTGGTTTTGAAGAAATAAATAACAAAACGTAGAATTATCTGTGGATATTCAGAAACGAATAAAAATTTGATTTGGATTTAGTTGCCTGGGCCCAGGGAAAACGTGAATGCTAATTCTCCCAAGTTTTGAACGAAGTGGCTAAACACCCACTATCATTTGTGGGCTACCCGAAGCAAGTGTTTGTGAGATGGAAATTACAATCTACCCCTGACACTTGACATCCATATCAACCGGATTTACCCTGCTGTTGATAGGGGTTGACTAGTAACTTCAATCAGACGTGACACGACGGCCTCTGAGCCCATTCAGACACGGTGGGCGCCAAACGTGGGCAGCAAAACACATTTGATTCAAGATCGTCCAAAAGACATGTGTCTCTCTCTCCATTTCCCCATTCATCCACGGTGGGTGGCAAAACAAACTCTCCTCATCCGAAATCGATGTAGGCTAATATTTTAAATAGGGGCAGATGTGTAACTTCCACTACTAGGAAAAAGCCTAGTAGTAGCGCGGGTTAAAAGCTAGTAGTAGCGCGGGTGCCTACGCTGCTACTACGACGCTACAGCTAACTAGTAGTAGTAGCGCGGTGCAGCCCGCGCTACTAGTGTGTGTGTTAGTAGTAGCACGGGTTCGACACGCGCTACTACTAACTATCTGTAGCGCGTGTCTGTGACCCGCGCTACTACTATTAATTTGAAAAACCAAAAAAAAATCTCGACCCCGTGCGTGCTGTCAATCATGCAAGGAGATCTCGGCCATGATGCGCGCCTCGTGGAAGCCGTCGAGGGCGGCCGCGGAGGCCAGCCCGGCGTGGGACGGGAGCTGGAGGACCTGGATCTTGGCATCGTGCGTGGCGAGCAGCACCTCGCGGCAGCCGTCGCCATTGAAATCGGCGGAGGGAGGAGGTCCACGTCGTGCTTGATCGGGAACCCGTCGTCCGACAGGTGGTACCACGCCTCCCGGAACGAGAAGTCGCCCTCGTGCTGCCGGAGGAGGAGGGGGATGGGCCAGCTAGGGTTCTGGATCGAATCGGAGAGGGGAGGGAGGATTAGGAGGGCTGACCTGGAGCGAGAAGAAGACGGTGAAGGCGGTGAGGAGGAGGATGCCGAGGTCGAGCTTCCGCATCTTGGCGGCGGCGAGGAGCTCAGGCAACCGCCCACCGGAGGGATCTCGGAGAGGGAGGGGGTAGAAAGCAGAGTGTACCAGCGACGGCCACCGTTGGAGTACGAGGGAGAGAGGAGGAAAGTGAGAGAGGGGGAAAGTGATGGAGAGAGGAGGGATTCGGCCGAGGATATGGGGATTTCACCTACCTCGTACTTGGTAGTAGCGAGGGGTATAAAACCGCGCTACTACTATCAACTTAGTAGTAGCGCGGGTTTGTACCCCCTCGCTATTCCTATGGCATGTCCCGGGAGGGCACGGTAGAGACCGCTTAGTAGTAGCGTGGGTTAAAAACCCGCGCTACTAGTATCAACTTAGCAGTAGCGAGGGGTAAAAACCCGCGCTACTAGTAAGTAGCAGTAGCGAGGGTTATAAACCCTCGCTACTAGTAAGCGTCTGCCTATAAGCTTTTCCCTAGTAGTGTTCCCTCAGACGTGACACAACCGCCCTACCCGTCAGCCCCGTTCATACATCGTGGGCGCCAACCGTGGGCGGCAAAACACCCTCTCCTCACCCGAAATCATTAGCGACAAATATTTGGGAGATGCGAGATTACCGTCGTACCCCAACCGACGTGATGTCCAAAATTTTAAACGGGGGATAAGTTCGTAACTTTCCCACATTTAAGACAAGCACATCCCAAAGTTTGAGATCCCCCTCCCCCTCCATTTCCCCATTCATACACCGTCGGCGCCACAACAACCTCCCCACTGCGGCCAGCCTCCTCCGTCCGCCACCCCATCCTCCACCTTGCTGGAGCCGCTACCCCTACCCCATCATCCACTCCAAGAGATGGACGTCTCTCATCCACGACGCTAGACCAGGATCCTTTCATCGCGTCGTCTCGCTTCATCGGCGCCATCGTCCACCTTGCCGTTGCCGCTCCTACGACCTTCTCGTCCACGGCAACAGGATTTATCCCCCGACCCGGCCGTCTGCCGTCTAAAGTCTTCTTCCCCGCCGATGACATCCATCGCACCCGTAGCACCCTCAACGTATCAGCAGGGGCCTACACGGCATCGCAAGAGAGGTGGTACTCTTCCATATGTGCTTAAGTTATTGATCTCACCCGGAAAATAGATCGTAAATTGTTTACTGTACTTTTCTTGTCCGTACCAAATCGTAGTGGCTAGTTGAAAGCAAACATTGGTTGCGAAGTAGCTTTGTCCGGTTTGCCCCTTCAGATCCGCCATGGCACGGTCACTATACTCGTAAAGCTTATGGTTTCCCCCCTTTATATTCACTACCATAATCGTAGGTGCTTCACTGCTTCATGTCGTCCTAGCACTGCTCCTCAAGACCTCAACCCATCAAGCGAAACAACATGCCACTCATAATTCCAAAGCTTACATGTTGAAATACGAATCTGATATGATGCTCATATTACTAAAACAGAGAACATTTAATTGGTCACCTAATGTTCCTATATTCGTTTCGAAAAGCATGTGCGCCACTCACTGGTCCAGCTAGTTCCACTTTCCTGATTTTACTTTTGATGCTTATGGTTTTCCCCTTTTATCTACTCTACTATGATCTGCGTAGGTGCTTTCTGTCATACTCGCATTACTCCACCCTTCAAGCTAAACAACACAACACTCAAAATTCCAAAGCTTAGTTGTTCAAATATGATTGTGATATGATACTGATATTAGTTAACAGACACATTTAATTGGTTAGCTAAAGGTCCCACTTGAGTTTCCAAATGCATGTCACGACATATAGAGAGACAGCAGAACTGCATTTCTTTGTCACTTGTTGACTGTACTTTCTTGTCCATACCAAATCTTAGTTTTTATTTCAAAGCAAACATCGGTTGCTAACTACCCTTTGCGTGGTTTGCAGCTTTAGATCTGCCATCCCACTGCCACGGTCAACACTATACTCATCATGCTTACGGTTTCCCCATTTTATGATGACCATGATCAGCCTACGTGGTTCGTGTCATAATAGCACTGCTCCACCCATCGAGCTAAACAAGCTTAGTTGTACAAATTCAAATATGATATTATGCTGATATTAGTAAAACTGAGAGATGTTTAATTGGTCAGCTAAATGTTCCTACTTTAGTTTTGAAATGCATGTGAGCCACATATGGAGAGACCGGAAGGAATAGTATTTCTCTGTGCGCTCTGGTGGCCAACCGACATTGTATAGAAAGACTTGTAATGTCTTTAATCTGCTTGCTCTTCTGCTCTTCTTTAAGATGATCCTCTTCTCTTGCGGTGGACTGGTTAGGTCAAGTTATTCTCCCTTAGTATATTTTGAATCTATCATGTCAGGTCGACTTGTTCTTCTTTACTATATGTTGAAGCTGTCATCTGCGAAGTATCATCACTTCTGGAGCTCTCATATTTTGAGTAGTAGGCCACATTATATTAATGCACACACCAAATTACAGCATGCATGGCACCTCTTAGAAGAATTGCAGAGATAGCACAAAGGGGTTTACAGGGAGGAAGTATTGGATTAGAATCACTTCTGCATTACAAAGATAATCTCACTTGTTTTTATGTTTTCATGCATGTGAGGTATTGAACATTATCAAAATTAATATGAGAATGGGTGCACAAGAGGAATATTGCGGAACAATCCACTGGCTAACAAACTTGGCATGGTGGAGGATGGCCTATCTTATTCACCCATCAAGGTGCTTGCTCTAACTTGGCAAGGTTGTATTGGTCGCACATATTTTGCATCTGACCTCTTGCATTACTTCTACTTTGTTACACCATCTTCTTACACTACTGCAGGATGCTGCTAACGCGACACTACGATCAGAGACCCTTCGAGAAATTGTGTGCGATGCAATGATCGCAAATGGTGGTGTAGGAAAACCGTCAGAAATGTATAAAATGTTTGCGATGACGGATGCATCAAACACGGTTTAGGTTTTAGTTGCGTGCGCGATGAAGGGCATACGGTTTAGTTCAATTAACTGTTTGCGATGAGGAGGAACAAAAGAAACGGGCAGCCAGATGAAGGTGTGTGTGATGTACTGCATACGGTTCACTCGGATGAACTGTTTGTGATTAGGCAACACAAAAGAAACGGACGGCCCGATCAAGGTGTGTGCGATGTACAGCATACGGTTCACTCGGATGAACTATTTGTGATTGGGCAAGAGAACAGAGACGGTTCAATATAACAAGATGTGTGTGATACGCGGCAAACAGGTCTGTAATCAGAAATGTGTGCGAAGAGCGATAATAACGCAGACGATTGCTTCTAATAAGACGTATGTGATATGCTCTATCTACACAACATCTATTGGCCATTGTGGGACGGACGGTCATCCGCATACGCCATAAGGATGCGAAGAGGCATTCCTATCAGCAAGGACTAGCTGGTCCACCAGTAGCTCATGTAAGAAAACTATCAAGTTAAGTGTGCTCAGGCTGGAGCAGCCATCGGATGGGTGACTAGATGGGAAGTTGTGTCGATGTTAAATTAGGTGATGGGATGGGTCATTTCGGTCAAATGACCGAAATGCCCCATTCCCTAAGCTAATTTAACCTCGAGGTCCTTGTTTTTTTTAACACATGTTGAAGAAGGTCTAGCGCATTACTTTTTGACAATGTGAGATACGTGGCATACAGTTGATCCATCCGACCTATTTGTGATGGAATAGGCCGTGTGTGTTGTGGGCAAACGCTTGCTAGTATTCAACCGTTTGGGATTGATGAATTCATCACCGACGGGATCCCTAGTGTGGTTTGTGTTCATCTGATCATCATCTACTTCTTGTGTTAGCTCGATGCTAAGTTTCTATTAATTGATGGCGTTTTATGAACATGGCATTGTTTCCCTCCATTTCCTCACATGTTTCCCGCCACCCTGCTATATTGCGCATAGGGGGCGCGCGATGCACGGAGGCGACAAGCGCAGCCTGTAGCACATCCACCTTTTCCAAGCATGCCAACCCACCAAAGCGCCGCCTCTGCCATCAACCTCGTCGACGAGGAAAACGAGCAGGCGCCACGGCCCGTCGAGGCCGAGGCGCTCCCCGGCAATGTGATGGACGATGCTGTGATGCGCGTCATCGCCAGGGTTGAGCAGACCTTTGGCGCATGGCGCTTGAGCGCCGCGGATCAAGATAGGCATGTCAATGCCGACAGGCTGCAGCTCCCCGCACAACATGATCGATGGCGCGTCGCAGAGCAAGCTAGGCGCGTCCGCGCCGATAGGCTGCAGCTCGCCGCACGGCGAGACCGTTGGAGTGCCATAGAGCGAGAGGCGCGGCGCGCCGCACAGCAAGAGTGGATCCATCGATGCTTGCCTGCTGTCGACACGGCGTCGCAGCTGGGTACACGTCCCGTCAGTATCCCCATTCCTCGCCAGGAGTGGGCAGAGGCCCTCAGCGCCGTACTTGCACCAGATGTTGGCCACGCCGTACTTGCACTGGACGCCTGCCGCGCCGTTCGCATGGGTGCCGCCGTTCTCCTTGTCCGCGGCCTGCTGGATGCCAACGCGCTGGTCCGTAGGCTCGACCACCTCCTTGGCCCAGGTGTCCACCTGGGCGCAGTAGAGGAACATGGCCGTCGCATCCTTGAGCTGGTGATCTCCGATGAAATAGCCAACTTGGAGCTCGAGATCGCGCTCCAGATGTACCGCGAGCGTGTCGACCGCTTGGACGAACGCCTGCACGAGTTCAGGCAGAGCCAAGAGCTACCCTAGGCAAGGGCTGCTGGTCATGGTCTCATGGACGCGTTTTATGTTGAAAAGTAGTTTCGACGTGGATAGCTTTGTATTCACAGCAATCATAGTATTGCTCTTATTGCTCTGTTTCAATGTGTGTACTCTGTTTTCCATTCTTATATGTTCTGTTTCAATGTGTGTATATACGCTTTCCATTATGTATATGTGGATGATAATAGCTAGATTCAAATTAGTATACAAAAACAAATAGAAAATGGAATTCATAATATATATATATATATTAACTGTTCATTAGATCATCATAGAATATATATATATAATAATCTGTCCTGGGGACAGTATTCTGGCAACCCCTCGCCAGCAGCTCCCTGGTGTGCGGCGTCTTCCTAGTGCAGAGGCAGTTCTCCGACTCCTCCGCCTCGCAGTGCTTGACGTACCGATCTACCTCTTGCTGGCGGACGCGCGCGGCCGATCTTGCCATTTCGTTGGGCGCCCACCGGAACTCCTCGTCGGTGGCACGCTGGAGTTTATCGGCCCACCTCCATGCAGCGATGAGGTGCCCAGCGCCTATGACCTTCCTCGCGAAGTACCCATCTTCATACACCTCCTCGGCACGACGACGCGCCCGCCCCCAAAGCTCCGCCGCCTCCTTTTTCCAGGCGGCATCACGGGGCTGGTACCTGGCTTCCTCCTCCGCCATCTCCTTCTTGAACGCCACTTGCCTGGCTTTCTCAGCCGGCGGCAGCGACTTCCACAGCCAAATATTGTACTGGCCCCAAAACCAATCCAAAGTTGGGGGGGTCCGGCGCAACCTCATCAGGCGGCGCGTAGGGGTCCTCGTCGCTGCTAATTGAGTGAGCGTCCTCGGGGGGGCGGCGACTCCTCGTCGGCGCGTGGGCAGACCGGCGGCGCCATGGCAGAGATTTGAGAGAGAGGGCGAGCGAGGGGACGATGTAGATGAGAATGCAGGCGGGACGACGTGAGCAAGGTAGTATTTATAGGCGGCCGAAATCTAGATCGACGGGAACAGTACACACGCCGGTCGCCGGAATTTAAGAGTACGGTAGTTTGAATTACACACAATTCCCGCAGCAAATCCGTGTGTGAACATAATAGCTGACGGTTTCCAATACAGAACCGTGTCTGATTAATGATCCTCGCCAATCACCTACCAAACCTCGAGCCGCGAGATAGAGTGCCAATCATGTGGGGGCCGGTTGTCTTGCCAGATCTTTACATTTTCTTTTTTGAACACCAGATATTTACATCGTCTGATGATTTTTTAACTCGCACACAAGTACACAAAAATATGATTTTTCAAACCGTTTTGGTTAGGCGTTGCATGTAGATGTAGTTCAAATTTGAATTACGGTCTTTAAATGGTTAGAAAATCACTTAAATGTCTTTAAAAGGTCAAATGACCCCTGAAAGTTTCCAAATTTTCACATGACACAGTTGTATTAGTGCACGTTAAATGTAGGAAAAAATTTGAAGGACATAAGAGGAAGCTATCTCCCGTCTGTCAGCAAACATGCATTGTTCCCTCTCGGAACAACGAACCTTCTAGTGAGTTGCTCCGGTTTGTGAGGGGTGTGTGTCCAAACTTTCGTCAAACAGGCCAATTTTTTTACCAGATCATCTTGGTGGCATGACATTAAATCAAGCAAGGTTTCATGTTTTTCTGACCATTTTTTAATTTTTTGGAATTAAAATGCCATGGCATGCACTCCATGCATGTGCCCATGCCTTGACACCAATATGTTTGAAAATTCATTCGAATTTACTGCACATGGAATTAAATCGCACACAAGTACACAAATATGATTTTTCAAACTGTTTTGGTTAGGCGTTGCATGTAGATGTAGTTCAAATTTGAATTACGGTCATTAAATGGTTAGAAAATCACTTAAATGTCTTTAGAAGGTCAAATGACCCTTGAAATTTACCAAATTTTCACATGACAGTTTTATTAGTGCACGTTAAACGTAGGAAAATTTTTGAAGGCCGTAAGAGGAAGCTATCTCCCGTTCGTCATCAAACATGCATTGTTCCCTCTCGGAACCACGAACCTTCTAGCGAGTTGCTCCGGTTTGTGAGGGGCGTGTGTCCAAATGTTCGTCAAACATGCCAATATCTTTACCACATCATCTTGGTGGCATGACATTACATCAACCAAGGTTTCATGTGTTTCTGATCATTTTTCTATTTTTTTGAATTAAAATGTCATGTCACTCCATGCATACGTATGCATGTGTCCATGTCATGAGGCCAATATGTTTGAAAATTCCTTCTAATTTACTGCACATGGAATTAACTCGCACACAAGTACACAGATATGATTTTTCAAACCGTTTGGTTAGGCGTTGCATGTAGATGTAGTTCAAATTTGAATTACGGTCATTAAATGGTTAGAAAATCACTTAAATGTCTTTGAAAGGTCAAATGACCCCTAGAATTTTCCAAAATTTCACATTACAGTTGTAGTAGTGCATGTTAGACGTTGAAAAAATTTCAGGGCCGTAAGAGGAAGCTATCTCCCGTTCGTCATCAAACATGCATTGTTCCCTCTCGGAACCACGAACCTTCTAGTGAGTTGCTCCGGTTTGTGAGGGGTGTGTGTCCAAACTTTTGTCAAACATGCCAATTTCATTACCACATCATCTTGGTGGCATGACATTAAATAAAGCAAGGTTTCAGTTTTTCTGATCATTTTTTAATTTTTTGGAATTAAAATGCCATGGCATGCACTCCATGCATGTGCCGATGCCTTGACACCAATATGTTTGAAAATTCCTTCGAATTTACTGCACATGGAATTAACTCGCACACAAGTACACAAAAATATGATTTTTCAAACCGTTATGGTTAGTCCTTGCATGTACATGTAGTTCAAATTTGAATTACAGTCATTAAATGGTTAGAAAATCACTTAAATGACTTTAAAAGGTCAAATGACCCCTGAAATTTCCAAATTTTCACATGACAGTTGTATTAGTGCACATTAAACGTAGGAAAAATTTTGAAGGCCGTAAGAGGAAGCTATCTCCCGATCGTCATCAAACATGCATTGTTCCCTCTTGGAACCACGAACCTTCTAGCGAGTTGCTCCGGTTTGTGAGGGATGCGTGTCCAAACGTTCGTCGAACATGCCAATTTCTTTAGAACATCATCTTGGTGGCATGACATTACATCAACCAAGGTTTCATGTGTTTCTCATCATTTTTCTATTTTTTGAATTAAAATGTGTCGGCGTTCTGGTAACGGGGGTCCCCAAACTTGCCTGCCTGCAGACCACGGCGTGGCTACACCAGCGGGCCCGTACAGCCCATCTTCACCAGCAAGCATTCAAGACCCTCGCGAGGGGCCGAGCCTCGTGAGGTGGACGACACAAGACCTTCTGAGGAGCGGCCTCACCAGGCTGGCTCGCGAGGGGCGGAGAGACCGAGGCAATACAAACCTCGCGAGGATCCAATGACGCAAGCAATTGCGACCACACCCAGGCGGGCGCCCCCGCCCGCAGAGTCCTTGTTTCCTATTTGGTTCTAAAGGAGGCCAGTGCAGGCGCGGAGTCCCGAGGCATCAGGCAAAGGTTTCCTTGTCGGTGCAACGAGACCAAGACCAGCAGGACGGCAGGGCGGAGCTCACCGTGCAACCCAAGACGGCGTCACCACCAGAGCTTTTGGCAGGCGAAGACCGCTTTTGTCAGGATAAGTTGTTCTAGTTGTTCCCCTTCAAACTTGGTCGTTGTGGGATCCCTTCCCGCTCAATATTTGGGAAGAGGACCCGGGCCTCTATAAATAGGACTAGCCACCATCGTAGGAGGCAAGTCATCTTGGATCGGATCCATTCCATCAAATTAGCTCACCAGCACAAGAACACCTCACCTCAGGAGACTGTTCTTCCCCTTGTACTATTCATCCCCAGCCCAAGAGGCCATCCACCACAACACACTTGAGTAGGGTGTTACACCACATCGGTGGCCCGAACCAGTATAAATCTTGTGTCTCAGTGTTCTTTGGGTTTGGTGAGTTAGTCCGCTAGATCGTGGAGTGCGAGAGCTTGGGAGAGGAGAGATCTTCGTGCGCACCCCAGTGTTCGAACCTTGATGGTTTTTCTGGAACCCGTCATCCGACATTTGGCGCGCCAGGTAGGGGTGCGCCGAAGCTTCCCTCTCGTTGATCCGTGTTTCGCCACTCCACCACAACCATGTCGGACGCTCGTCACGCCCGCGCTGAGTGTCGGGCCACCCTCGCCGCCTGCGTTGCTCAGACGGCTCCTGTCGGCGGGCCTCCCCGTCGTTCTCCGTCACCCGCCGCCAATGCTGCCACCGACCCGGCCAGAAACGAGCAGCGGGCGTCCTTGCTCCACCCCTCGGTGCGGCGGGACGGCCGTACCGCCACTCCGTCACTGACTCCAGCTGGCTCGTCGTCTCACACTCGTCACGCTCCCATAGACGCGCAGGCCGCACTGCTCATAGCGCACGAGCTCCTGCGTTACCGCCCGGTCGACGACCTCTATGAGGACTGGCTCGACCGCATCGCAGAGCTCGTCAGCGCCGCTGGGGGCTCCCCTGCACCGTCCCTCTCGTTGCCTCGTTCACCGCTAGCTACGGGCGGCGTAGCTCACGGAGCGCCTCCACCACCTCCGTACGAAGACGGCGTCCTGGCGCCAAGACACGCGGCTCCGCGGCGCGACCCACAGCGCCAGGCGCTCGCACGTGAAGAAAGAAGCTTCCAAGAAGTTCCTCGACCGCAAGAGAATGCCTCATTGCTCCCGGCACCGCCACGTCAGGATCGCTTGCCGCTGCAGGGCCACGCGTCACTTGCCGTGGCGGCGCGAGGTCACCAATATCTGGCTCCACGCCCACGGCGGGCCCCGATGGCGATAGCAGGCTGCTGCGCCTTCACTCCCGAGCTGTGCAGTGTCATCTGGCCAGGCAAGTTCAAGCCAGACCTGCCTCCTCGCTATGACAGCACCCCAACCCTGCAGAGTTCTTGTAGCTCTACGAGCTGAGCATCGAGGCGGCCAGCGGTGACGAAAAAGTCATGGCGAACTGGTTTCCCATGGCTCTGAAGGACGGCGCACACTCTTGGCTCCTGAACCTGCCCGCGGGATCCATCTCCTCCTGGGGTGAGATGCGCGATTGCTTCATCACCAACTTCCAGGGCACTCGCGACCGCTCGCCGGCCGCGGGTGACCTGCATCGCATCAAGCAGCATCCCGGAGAGACTCTGCAGAAGTACATTCAGCGCTTCAACTGCGCCCGCCTCAAAATCCCCAAGGTGACGGACGAGGCCATCATCTCCGCGTTCTCCGATGGCGTCTGCGACATCAAGATGAAGGAGGAGCTCGCTATCCATGAAGACCTGTGCATGGCTCTGGAGTTGTTCAACCTGGCGACCAAGTGCGAGAGAGCCGAGGAGGGGCGTCTCTCCCTTGTCGAGCTCCCGACGGTAGATCTAGAAGACAAGAAAGCCAAGGCCGAGGACGTGAAGCGCAAGGGAGTAGCCGTACTCGCCGCAGAGCCGGATATGAAGCGCGGCCGGGACCTTCCCGAGTCGTCCAAAAGCAGCCGACTGTTCTGTGCCTTCCACAAAGTGCACAACCACAACACCAATGATTGTCAAGAGCTCATGGCCATTCGGGATGGACGCTTCGGTCGACGCCCCGAGCGCAATGACCAGGGCTACGGCCGAGGAGGCAGACGAGGCGGAGGACGCTGGGACGACCGCGGCCCTCCCCAGGAGTGGCGCGACCGACCTCGTGAGGACCGCTGGCTGGACCAACCTCGTGAGGGCCACTGGAGAGATCAGCCTCGCGAGGATCACCCTCAGGGAAACGCTGGCCTTCCTCCACTGCCACCACCACCAAGGAGGAACGGCGACCACCATCAGGACAAGGGGGCTGTGGGCTTCCAGGAACCTCGCGCCATCGCTTGCATCTTGGGCGGAGCTCAAGCCCCAGCCTCTCAGCGAATCTTCAAGCAGTTTGCTCGCGAGGTGAACGCGGCTCTGCCCAGGCTCGAGGCCACGCGCCCGCTCAGGTGGTCCAAGTGTGCCATCACCTTCAGCTTAGCTGACTAGCTCAAGTGTGCCGCAACTGCCGGCGCCCTACCGATGCTCTGTTCGCCCGTCATCAGCAACGTTCAAGTCACCAAGACCCTCATCGACGGCGGAGCAGGACTCAATGTCCTGTCTGTTGAGACGTTCGATAGTCTCCAAGTGCCATATGAAGGCTGCAGCCTCAAGCCCTTCTCAGGAGTAACTGGCGGCTCCACCACCCTTATAGGGCAGGTCCGCCTTCCTGTCACCTTTGGAGAACGCAAGAACTACCGCACCGAGCTCATCGACTTTGACGTCGCCCATATCCGCCTACCGTACAATGCCATCCTTGGGTACCCAGCACTGGCCAAGTTCATGGCGGTCACTCATCACGGCTACAACGTCCTCAAGATGCCTAGAAGCGGCGGGATCATCATGGTCCCCTGCGAAGAAAGAGATGCGGTGTGCTCCCTCGAGCGTGCCTTCCAAGCCGCAGCAATCGAAGACCCCGGCAACGAAGGAATCCAGTACACTCCTGAGGCCACCCCCAAGAAGAAGAAGCAGCTGCTCCATGCAGGTCCTCAGGAGGGCGACACCGCTAGCAGCAGTACCTCAAGGCCGTCACCCTCAGGTGGGGCGCCACCCTCTCGCGCATAGGAAAGCGCGCCCGGTGCCATCCTCGGGCAGGGCTCGGGGGCTCTCTTCTGGAGGGCCTCTGACCTCACCAACGTCACGAGGGAGGCGCTTGGGCACCACGTGGAGGCGTGCTTCGCGGCACGTTTTCCTCAGGAAGGCATCAGGCAAGGAACGCTCGGCGCTCGGGAGTTCGTCGACAAGACCATTCAGGAGCTGGAAAATGCAAGGGCCATGCACGGCGATCGCCGCCCACCTCGCACAGGGCCCCCACCCAGGCGAGGATGGTGGGCTACGCGCCTGCGTCGACATCCCAGGGCTCAACCGGGCCGCATCTCAGGAGCGCTTCTGGCCTTCGTGCGTGGGACGCTGCGAGGGCCCACCTCACAACTATGTTCGCATGCCTTTTGGCCTGCCGAGCGTGGCATCCGCCTTCCAGCGCAACCTGCAGTGCATCCTGGCAGCTCAGGAGGCTAGGCATCACGCAGTCCTGGCAGAGATGGAGACGGTCCTCAAGGAACCGCCCGGGCCCCCAGAGCCTCCCGAGGCTCAGGGCTCGGGTGGCTCGTGAGGAACCGCCTCGTTACTGCGCATCTTCAGCTACACCAACATCCCGTCAGCAACTAAACCAGGTGACATTTTCCAAGTTCATTTAGCTGGGAGCGTCCCTCGGGCTGCATCATTCCCAGGCTGCGTGGGTCCGTCCCTGCGGCATGTATCCTTCTATGTCTTTAGCTTACCTTGCTGGGAGCGCCCCTCGGGCTGCATCATCCCCAGGCCGCTCGGGTCCTACCCGGTGGCATGTGTTGTTTTTTGCATTTACCTAAGCTAGTCTGCCTTCACATGCATGGTTTATCTATGATTATCACCTGCTTGATTTTCACCCACCACTCGAGCTGCTCATACCGGCACGACGCTTCTGCTCGGGTCCGTCCCTGCAACGTCGACAAATCTGAGCGGTTGAGCTCTGGCTCGCGGCACGACCGCACACGTCACCTCATCAGGCCCTCAGTGCCTTCACCTTCTCACGAAGCAACCAGCGGCGGACCAGCAATCACGAGAGCAACTTGTGCCCCTCTCTGCGTTAACCTGCAGGAGCCTCCGGAGGATGACAGCAGGCGGTACCACGGGCTCCCTCTTCTCCCATGCAATTCGCTCGCGCGTTAAAAGGGGGCTCCTGAGCATCGCGACTTAGGAGCTCTTACTGGCTCTCCAGCACTGACCCCCTGGCCATGACCACGACATCGCGACCTAGCATACCAGTGGCGGCTGAGCTCGCTCGGGGGCCTGGACCTGTGGACGTAGAGAACGTAGAAGAGCGTGGGGAAGAGGGGGAGATTTGCACGGGCCGACCTAGCTGCACTATGGCCAACGGCGCGCGAGCCTGGCACAACACAAGGGATTGTCTCTCGACCGCCAAGATAAGTTTCGCGCCAGCGTTAATCAAACACCTCATCATAAAATCCCCACTTGTCGCAGCCCTGTTGCGGCAATGTCGCCTCCCTTTCCTACCTTTCGGCAGCTGCTTGGGCGCTAAGGGAGACCTCTTGAGCATCGCGCCTCAGGAGCTCTTATTGGACCCCGGGCCACTCACCTCCTGGCCTTGACCACGGCATCGCGACCTGGCATACCAGCGACGGCTACAGCCTGCCTGGGGACCGGGACCCGTCGGCGTAGAGCACCAAGCTGTTGCGAGATGGAAAGGGACGTGCATTCCCAGATTTTCATAATAAAGATAATATCAACAAAAGCATACATGCCCTTTACACGCCCGCCCCCCGTGGGGTCCGTTTCGATTCCTCGCAGGGAACAAAGGAAGGAAGTTCAAGAAGCCCTATCTACGCACGGCAGTGTCGTCGACGCCATCATCAACAGTGGGCTCTGGGAGGCCGGCGCCAAACCCATCCAGATCAGCGATGGCAACGGCCGGGCGCTGCGGCCTTGCTCCGGGCGCGACGAGAACTCGGGGGCATGTAGCTGTTGTCACTCGTCTCCGGAGTCTTGTAGAGTTCGGGAGAATCGCTGACTCCCAGGTGTCGCTGCTAGTCCTAGTGGCCCTGTCCGGGGCAGCACTCCAAGCGGCGGCCTTCCGCGTCGAAGACCTTGAAGAACATCAGGGAGGCGTCGTCGTACCTAAAGTGGATGGAGAGGGCGCCTTCTATGCGGCAAACTCGGGCAACCTCACCCCAGCCGCGGGTCATGAAGATCTTGCCCGGGGAGACGGTTCCACCTCCGCTCTGGTCGCCGCGGCATTGAAGTCGGCGTGCTGCCGCCATAGCTCAAGGGGCCCCCTCGGTGGCATCTCGGTGAAGAAGAACTGGGGGAGGCGGATCCAGGTGCGCGGAGGCATCGCCGCCCACAGCACGAGCTCGCGCGAGGAGTCTATGGCGTGGACCCCTAGGGCAACAGCATGTGCCACTGCGGTGCGGCGACCACGGCCGCGGCGTGAGCGGCGCCGATCGCCGCCTCTTCCTCCTCAGCCCTCGGCTTGCGCGTATAAAGGCAGCGGATACCCCGGAGGTGGCCGCTCGTACCAATGCCTTGTCACCTCCTGCCTTACGACTACATCACGGTGGTGGACCGGCCTCTTCTTCGACGGAAGCGGCCCGGGCTCGTCGCGGGGAGTTTTTCCCTTCTCCGCTGCCGAGAATCTCCGGATCGGCGCCATGGATGACGCTGCTGGCAATGGAGCGAGGAAGAAGAAGCGAGCGGAATGAGAAGAAATGAGCGGCGGGGGCTCTGCCCCCTCCTCATTTATAGCAAGAGAAGGCTAACCGGCGCCCCCCATGATCATGGGTAATGATGATTTTCCTCTGCATGCAGAAGGGACTCATCAAGTCGGGCAGTTGCCGAGGCAGCGTGGGGAAGCGGGGACGCCCACGTCTAATCAATTGCCACGCGTCGACCAAGGCCGCAGGTGTTGGGGCCCGCGGCGCTCCATACTTGCCCTTTGGCTTCGCCTCGAAGCCAAACCCGAGCGCGCCTTGGGCCGGGGGCTACTGTCGGCGTCCTGGGAACGAGGGTCCCCAGACTTGCCTGCCTGCGGCCCACGGCGTGGCTCCACCAGCAGGCCCATACAGCCCATCTTCACCAGCAAGCATTCAAGACCCTCGCGACGGGCCGAGCCTTGCGAGGCGGACGACACAAGACCTCCTTAGGAGCGGCCTCACCAGGCTGGCTCGCGATGGGCGCAGAGACCGAGGCAAGGCGAACCTCGCGAGGATCCAATGACGCAAGCTATGATGACCACACCCAGGCGGGCGCCAGGCGGGCGCCCGCGCGCGTAGAGTCCTTGTTTCCTCTTTGGTGCTAAAGGAGGCCAGCGCAGGCGCGGAGTCCCGAGGCATCAGGCAAAGGTTTCCTTATCGGTGCAACGAGACCAAGACCAGCAGGACGGCAGGGCGGAGCTCACCGTGGAGCCCAAGACGGCGTCACCACCAGAGCCTTTGGCAGGCGAAGACCGCTTTTGTCGGGATAAGCTGACTAGTTGTTCCCCTTCAAACTTGGCCGTTGTGGGATCCCTTCCCGCTCAATATTTGGGAAGAGGACCCGGGCCTCTATAAATAGGACTAGCCACCATCGTAGGAGGCAAGTCATGTTGGATCGGATCCATTCCATCCAATTAGCTCACCAGCACAAGAACACCTCACCTCAGGAGGCTGTTCTTCCCCTTGTACTATTCATTCCCAGCCCAAGAGGCAATCCACCACTCCACACTGGAGTAGGGTATTACACCGTATGGGTGCTCGAACCAGTATAAATCTTGTGTCTTAGTGTTCTTTGGGTTTGGCGAGTTAGTCCGCTAGATCGTGGAGTGCGAGAGCTTGGGAGATGAGAGATCTTCGTGCGCACCCCATTGTTCGAACCTCGAGGGTTTTGCCGGAACCCGTGATCCGACAAAATGCCATGTCACTCCATTTCATACGTATGCATGTGTCCATGTCGTGAGACCAATATGTTTGAAAATTCCTTCTAATTTACTGCACATGGAATTAACTCGCACACAAGTACACATATATGATTTTTCAAAACGTTTTGGTTAGGCGTTGCATGTAGATGTAGTTCAAATTTGAATTATGGTCATTAAATGGTTAGAAAATCACATGTCTTTAAAAGGTCAAATGACCCCTAGAATTTTCCAAAATTTCATATTACAGTTGTAGTAGTGGACGTTAGACGTAGAAAAAAGTTGAAGGCCGTAAGAGGATGCTATCTCCCGTTCGTCATCAAAGATGCATTGTTCCCTCTAAGAACCACGAACCTTCTAGCGAGTTGCTCGGGTTTGTGAGGGGTGTGTGTCCAAACTTTCGTCAAACATGCCAATTTCTTTACCACATCATCTTGGTGGCATGTCATTACATCAACCAAGGTTTCATGTGTTTCTGATTTTTTTGGAATTAAAATGCCATGCCACTCCATGCATACGTATTCTTGCATATGTGTCCATGTCGTGATAGAAATATGTTTGAAAATTCCTTCTAGTTTACTGCACATGGAATTAACTCACACACAAGTACACAAATATGATTTTTCAAACCGTTTTGGTTAGGCGTTGCATGTAGATGTAGTTCAAATTTGAATTACAGTGATTAAATGGCTTGAAAATTACTTGAATGTCTTTAAAAGGTGAAATGACCCCTAGAATTTTCAAAATTTCACATTACAGTCGTAGTAGTGCATGTTAGATGTAGAAAAAATTGAAGGCCGTGAGAGGAAGCTATCTCTCGTTCGTCATCAAACATGCATTGTTCCCTCTCGGAACCACGAGCCTTCTAGGGAGTTGCTCCGGTTTGTGAGGGGTGTGTGTCCAAACTTTGGTTAAACATGCCAATTTCTTTACCACATCATCTTGGTGGCATGACATTACATCAACCAAGGTTTTATTTGTTTCTGATTTTTTTTAATTTTTTGGAATTAAAATGCCATGTCACTCCATGCTTAATTGTGTCATAGCCGTTAGACCAATATGTTTGAAAATTCCTTCCAATTTACTGCACATGTAATTAAATCGCACACAAGTACACGAAATATGAGTTTTCATACCGTTATGGTTAGCTGTTGCATGTACATGTAGTTCAAATTTGAATTACGGTCATTAAATGGCTAGAAAATCACTTAAATGTCTTAGAAGGTCAAATGACCCCTGAAATTTTCCAAAATTTGACATGACAATTGTATTAGTACTACAAAATTTCTCGTTCATTTAAAACACCATCCGTTGGCACTTTATTCCAAATTCGTCTTTCAATGCTAATAAAAAATATCTACAACATAACACACAATTATTTTCTAGGAACCGTTTGCAATGAAAATATCTGGGTCTATTTAAGTCTCCCTCCTTATGCTTCGCCGGCTCGTCTGCTCTAGTGCCGGCAACCCCCGAATCCACGAATCTCGGTCCCTATTCCCGCACCCCCCTTCTTGCAAAGATGACGCCGTGGAAACGCTTCGTGAAGGCCCATACGATGGCTGCGTCCGCCCCGAGCACCGCTGCCTGTGCCGAGAATGCGGCCGTCTACGCCGAGAGTGCCGCCGCATCCGCATTGAGCGCGGCCGCTTTCGCCGAGAGGGCGTCTGCGGCAGCCGACAGGGCAGCAGCAGCAGCCAAGATGACTGCAGCTGCTGCCGCGACGGCGGCTGCAAACGCCGAGAGCACTCGAGCTACCGTCCGTGCCACTGATGTCGCCCTGGCCCGGGTCGAGGCCATCCACGCCAAGATCGAGGATGCACACGCCAAGATATTACAGGCCACCTCAGACTCCAGCATGCAACCCACGTCTGAAAAGGCGGCGGTGGCCATGGAGAACCTGCTCCCTCATGAGGTCGCCGAGCGGGAGCTGGAGATGCAGGAGGCGGCGGAGATCGAGGAGCGCCGGGAGGAGGAGTTGCGCATGGCCGAGGTCGAGGTTGATAAGAGTCTGTCCGTCGAGGAATCGGCGGTGGAGTACCAGCGCGAGCTCTGGCGCAGCCACTACTACGAGTACTAAAACCTTGAGGGCGGCGCCGAGGACGACGACGAGGACACGGTCGACTTCAGCAGGGGGGACATGGAGTCCACCAACAGCGGCATGTCGCGAGGACAAGTCATCGACGTCTCATCTCACACCGGGAATGCATAGGCTGGCGCGGCAGCGGATTTTTAATTATGCGTACTTAGGCTTTGTTTTTAATGCTTGTGTTTTGTTAGAGCAATGTTTAGGTCAACTGGCTATGTGTAATTACTAAAATTGCTCGATTCAGTAAGTGCGGTCTATCTGCTGTACGCTCTTTTGTGTGCCCAAATTAGCAAGCAATGTTAAATTATGCAATGACGTACCCGGGGAAATTTCCACCAAAATTTGAATTATCAAACTCATCCCATGCGCGTAAAGCAGAAGAATCATTAGCGATGCACACAATCGTTCAAAGTGAATGGTCCGGCGGCACCGCGCGCGTTCAAAGTGAATGTGCCCATGCCTTGAGACCAAAATTTGAATTATCAAACTCATCCCATGCGCATAAAGCAGAAGAATCGTTTGCGATACACACAATTGTTCAAAGTGAATGGTCCGGCGGCACCGCGCGCAAAGTTTCCCTCCACATTTCCAAAATTTTGGCCTACTGCCAAAATATCTACGCCCGCCCCCGTCCCCCCTTCCCCACCCCCTTTTCTCCCAGACCACAAGTCACATTTCCCCTGTTTCCTCCTTCCTTCCTTGCTAAGCCCAATCGCCGGGGTCGCCATGGTCTTCTTCAAAGACATCTCCAGCGGTTCCTCCTCCGGCGACTACTCCTTCACCACCCAGGTATGCCTCTCTTCTCTCTCTCGGGCTATGACTTGGAATGAAGGATTTTTACCCGGAGGTCGATTTGAGTCGTTTCTTCCTCTTGTTGCTCCCTAAGACAATCAGTGGAAACGAATGGAGCGGGGTGGCTGAAGATCTATCTGCTCGTTGTCACCATCAATCTCCATGCGTGAAGCTACTTGCATTTGATTCTGTGGACACTGGGAGGAAGTTTCTGGCATGTGCAAAGAAGGTTAGACCCTCTTCCGTTGTTACAAATCATTTGTTAGATATGATTCAGACACTGTCACGGTACCAACCCATTCAAACCACACCTTCAACCAAATGCATCCTAAGACAGTGTTACAGTTTGTACCTAGTATCTTAAATTGTTGCCATCTCATCAGCGGTGCCATTAGAAAATTATTTGGCACCGCTTCAGCAGTTTGTGCAGCCAACTTTGGTCCAGACATCCGAACACCCACCCAGAGTCCAAGTCCCTCATTTTTTCCGCTGCATCGGCTCGCCAGTTTAGGGCACCGGTGCGAGATGTAGCAACAGTTGTCTTTACACCAGTTTTGGCATACATAGTGGACGTCCTTAGTGCTATTAGTTCTATGTTACTAAATTTGTGCATGTACACACCTGTTAGTATCAATTTGCTGTCATCCAAACACTGTCGCTATGCTGTTGCAGTTATATTTACCTTCCTCATAAAATGTTCAATTTGTTATTTATTGTAAATGAGTAAGAACTTGTAGCATCGTTGTAGTTAATTATAGCTTCTGATGTTCCAGAATTTGGTTGTTGTCTCAGTACCAAGTATTTCATTTGCACATTGATCTTTTTGAGAAGATATGTCATAATTAACATGTTTCTTCAGTTTTTCAAAATAAGCATTGGTGATTTTCTATGTTGCTATAAACCCATTTCCCCTACAATTGTTACTGATCGAGTTTTAAATATTATAGGATGAACGGAAGTGTTCTTACTTGGAGTGGGTTGATAAAGAGTGGCCACAGTCTTTGAAGATGTGCCTAACGAAGCTCTGGAGCATGTATGAGGAAGTGAACACAGCTAGGCTTAGAGAAAGTCTTTTCAACGCTGAAGCATATTTCAAGATGCGGGATAAAAAGTCGAAGGTGGAGTATGAGCTCAGATTTAAAAAAAGACTTTCCTAAGATGGTGTTGGCGAAGGAGGAGGCACTTTCCCAGTTGGCCCGTGCAAAACGGGTTCTTACTGAACTGAAAGCAGAGGTGGATAAGACGAGCCTGGAAGATCTCGATTAGGGAAATGAATATATTGTTCTTATGAAGTTGAACTAGCTATATGTTGTACTGTGCTGTTTTCATGTAGCTACCGTACTGTGATGTTATAATATATTTATGTGCCTGATATGAAATTGGCAAACATCTGTTCGATATGAAATGTGAATTTGCGTAATACTGGAATTATTAATTGTAAACTAATAAACCTGCTAAATGTGTCATGGACCTTTGCAAACGGTTCTAGCAGTAAAAGCGGTTGCGATGGATAGCCCAATGCCACATAGTTTTCTTCATCAAATCGTGTGTGATATAGTTGATGAAAGCAAATAGTTAACCAAGGAAGACCGTGTGTGATAGTTACACCTTTCACACACGAGCCTACACATAAAATTGTGTGGGATTTACGTCCGAACAGAAACGTTTTCCCTGGATTGACTGTCTGGGATGTACATAAGAACGAAAACGTAGTCCTTGGATTGACTGTGTGTGATATACATACGAACATAAATGTTTTTCTGGGATTCACCGTGTGGGATGTACATACCTATGGAAATGATTTTCTCGGATTACCGTGTGGGATGTACATACCTACAGAAATGATTTCTGGGATTCACCGTGTGGGATGTACATACCTACGGAAATGATTTCTGGGATTCACCGTGTGGGATGTACATACCTACGGAAATGATTGGGTTTCGATGCCTTGCCCGATCGCACACGGCCCCAGCCTGGGTCCCAGGAGGGCCTATCCCCATCGATTTCTGGGTCGCGTGGGAAGGACACCCTCTCGCACACACTCACTTGGCGACGATTCCAAATGCCGTCGCGGAAAGGGGTAAAAAACCGTTTGTTTAGGACCGACGCGCACCAGCGTTAGTTTAAGCATCATATATGAGTATATGCCATACCTATCCATTTTCTGTACCTATTCCATGTGTCGTCATACTATGTTTTTCCAGTCAAATGTTGTTCTTTCGTAATAGATGTCCAAAAGGAAGAGGGTAGTGACACCTGTTAAATCAGATATATCAGCAGCCACAAAAAACACAGGCCCAACTGTACCACACTTCACCACTACTCCAGTGGCCAAACCCCTTCTAGAACTGCTGAGAACCCAACGTCAGGTACTGTCTATGATATCAATTAAAAATTTGAACTCCTAAATTTCTGCATTTTCCTTACCTTCTCTCTTGTATGAAAACTAATTTCAGATGAATCTCCTTGCTCAAAGGATCATAGGATCTCACGACAATACTGGGCTCTGCATTGCTCTTGTCAGTACCTCTTGCCCTTTGTCAGCATACTTACACTCATTGCTGTTTGATTATTTAGCATCACTGTAAATGTTCGCTTCTTTATCCTCCCTATGCTTGAAATTATAAGATCTGTATTTACTCTTAGATAAATGTAGAATTAACACAATGGTTATGAAGTTTTGGATTGCTCATGTAAGTACCTGTTGTCATGTACTCCCTCTGTATCGAATTAATTGTTGATCAATTGGATGTATTTAGAACTTAATAGTGCTAGATACATCCATTTGAGCGACAAGTAATAACGGACGGTGGTGGTATTACTGTACTTGCATCGCGAGGTAGTTGATTGTCTAGCATTACTCTGCATCTTATCTGCCCTACCCTCCACTTTCTCCAAATTATCATATCTACATTTACTCTTACCAAAATGTTGAATAAAGCCAATGCCACTTCACACGTTGATGTCTGCATTCCTCTTGTCAGTACCTTTTGCCTTGTAATGTTGTACTTAATTAATTGCTATTTGATTATGTATCATCAGTCTGCACCTGAGCTTCATTATCCTCTGTTTCTTCCAATATTATTTGATCTATATTTACTCTTTGCAAAATGTAGAATAATGGCAACGCTTATAAAGATTTTTCTTCGGGGAATTTATTGAATTATCCTTCCATCAACATGGACAAGGGCTTCGTCCAGCCCGTGTTGGCATGTAATGTAAGTTCATCCTTCTCAAGCCTTCAAACTTTGTTCTAGTATAGATTTGGATAGGCATCATTTCTTCCACTTCTGTTTACTTTGCTGTTTACATCTGATTGGATGTTTGCAACAACTACCATTTCAAATTATAGTTGTAAAAACATGTTCCTTATGCAGAACACATCCATTTATTTGCTTATATAATTGTGAAACCTGTTACGTGTCTCCTTGTTTCTCTTTCAGAGTCGTATCTCTTATGCAAGGGAGAACTTTAGGGAAGATAGTGAGGCAAACCATCTTGAGGACAGCGAGATGACCCCAAGGTCCTGTCTTGATGAAGACAGTGAGTTGAAGCTACTCACCAGCAGGTGTGAGACAACCTTTGTGCAGTCGCTGCCTCAATCAGTTCGACTTCTTCAGTCTCAACTTAAAGCGGAAAGGCTTGCTTCAGCTCAGCTCCGACTTGAAGTCAAAGATATAATGAAGATGTCAGGGGACTGCCGTGCGCACTATGGTGCCATACAGCTAGGGATGAAGCATCTATCGTTGACACAACTGAGGTCTCATCAGCTTGTTCGGCTGCTTGCGGGGCCCGACCTTGCCAGGCCTAGTGCCTTCTGAACTGCTCTCAATTTTGTATATTCTTTTGTCGGCGCATTTATATGCACTGGTGGCGACCTTTGATGCCCAGTGTATGTAATCCGCGGTCATGTTGCACTTTATTATCACCGGTAGCGAACTTTGATTCCCAATGGATGTAATATGTCGTAATTTCTTTATTGTACAGTCTAGGTTTATTCTGTGGTCGGTACGCTGTAATTTAGGCCTGAAGGTTTAGTGGATCTCAGTGTTGTCGGTCTTAAGGCCGACCCGTTACTCATATGGGCCAAAACGTGCGCCTATAATCATCTTGGGCCATTAGCAGGTCTAAACCTATAGTAGTTTCCCGCCTTTAACAGGCCGAGTAAAGTTCTGGCCAGCTGGGCCAGAGAATACCATGGGCTTTTAACAGGCTAAAACCTAGATTGGGCTAGCGTTGAGCCAAAAAATTCACGGGCCAATACAGGCCGAAACTGCCTAAGGCCCATGTTGGGCCCAAATAGGACGAGCAGTTAACAGGCCAAAATATATCTCGGGCATGTTTGGCCCAATAAAATTATGGGCTTTAAGCAGGCCGGTATCCACGCGGGCCATAGGCCCAAAAGTGTCACGGGCCATTATCAGATGGGCTGTAAGTAGGCCGGATTCAATGCGGGCTGTAATTAGGCCCAACTGTTACATGGGCCATTAACAGGCTGATAGGCCAGTTGGGCTGAAATTTATCCACGAAGACTACGGGCCATTAAGAGGCCTAAAGTTACTTCGGACAAGAAATAGCCCAGTTTCTGCGTGGGCCGTTAAATGGCCTAAAGTTAAACCGGGCCGACAACGTCCCAGATACTCCACGGGCCGCTAGCAGGCCAAAACTATTATCGGGCCGAACTGGTAAACGGGCATTTAACAGGCTGAAATACAAACCTATCTTAGAATGGGCCCAAAGGTACAGAGGCCTGTTAACGGGCGTGATCCGATATGGGCCGTAATTTGGCCCGAAACACGGCAGGCTGTGAACTGGCCTGATCTGCTATGGGCCTCAATTTGACCCAAAACATGGCAGGCTGTTAACGGGCCAACCCACTAGTGTCTGAAAAAACATGGTGGGCCTTTAGCTCGGCCGGCCCTTTCACCGGAATGGGCCTCTATTTGGCCGTGCCACGTGTCGACGTATCATAGGCACCTCTTGTCCAATGAGTGGATGACATCTGTCCCAACGCGGAGCTGACACGTGGTTCTGTCGGCCAATGAGAATTTTACACGTGGAAAATCCCCATTGGTCCGGGCTGTTAACGGGTTATCGGATCCAAAATCGGACTCGATAGCTTAACGGCGAGCCGTTACGGTCGATGCCACGTGTCGGTCACCCTTGATGAAACCACTTCTATGACGCGTGATTTATCGTCATGGAAGTGGACACTTCCGTGATGATAATTTTGGTAATGTCATAGAACACTTCTACGACAGCACAGGTATGACTATCCTGATTCTGTCATAAAATCATCATGGATGTACATGCATGACAGAAAACGTGACCTACTGTGACAAACACGTATCATCAGGGAAGTGTCTTTTTTTGTAGTGATGCCTCCTATTTATGATGATTGCAATATTTATGAAAGTGGGTTTGGAAGAGTGTCAACTTTAGATAATAATCATCCCACTATTTTGGAGGGTGTTGAATCTTATTATAATGATAAAAGTGGATTTGGTGAGGTCACGACTTTATTTAGTTATGATTCCACTACTCTAGAAGAGGTTTCAATTGATTTTGATGTGAACAAAGTTGCTACTTATGATGATTATTTTGATGATACTTATGTTTTAAAAATTAGTGATAATAATTATAATAATTTTGAACATCCTTGTTCTGTACATTACTCTTTTAATCTGGAAACAGTTTGTAGTATTCGAGTTTCATATGATAGTCCCACTATTACGAATGAGCAGAAAATTGCTTATGTGGAGAGTTGTAAAATTTCTACGCCTGTGGATCATGAAAATAATGTTTTCTGTGATAGCTATATTGTTGAATTCATTTATGATTCTACTGAAAATTATTATGAGAGGGGAAGATATGCTCATATATACCTCAATAATATCAAGTTTCCTCTCTATGTGTTGAGAATCTTGAAGTTTTGCTTGTTTTGCCTTCCTATGCTAGTTGATTCTTGCCCCCATAAATTATTTGCTCATAAAATCACTACGCATAGAAAGTGGGTTAGTCTTAAATGTGCTAGTCATATGCTTCATGATTCTCCCTTTGTGTTCCGATTCTTATCTTCTATGTGAGCATCATTGAAATCATCATGCCTAGCTAAAAAAGCTTTAAAGAAAAGCGCTTGTCGGGAGACAGCCCAATACTTATACCTACTGTTTTTGTGTATTACCACTATTAAGCTATTGTAGTAATAATGTTTATAGCTTTTGTTTGAATAAAGTGCCAAGTAAAGCCTTTGGGATAGTGTGGATCATAGTTAACTTGATTATGTGCAAAAACAGAAACTTTTGCGTCCATTAACAAAATTGTTGAAACTCATAGGAGCATCCAAAAATTCTGATTTTTTTACACATGATTTATATGCAAATTTCCTACGTTGTCCTAACTTTTAATAATTTTTGGATTTACACAAGTATGGTCATTGTTCAGATCATTACAGACTATTCTGTTTTTGACAGATTCAGTTTTCAATGCATAGTTTGCTTGTTTTTTTAGTTTCTATGGCTTATATTGGTCAATATAAATCATAGAAAGGATAGGGCATAGTAGGCACTGTTTGATAACAATTATGAATCTTGTCTTGACAGTACCAAAGTGAATGATTTGCTCTTTATCATACTAACCTATCTCACGAAGTTCTGTTAAGTTTTGTGTGATTGAAGTTTTCAAGTTTTGGCTGAGATACCAATATGAGGAGAATAAGGAGTGGAAAGAGCCTAAGCTTAGGGATGCCCAAGGCACCCCTAGGTAATATTCAAGGAATACCCAAGCAACTAAGCTTGGGGATGCCTGATACATCTCGAACGTACCTATAATTTATGAAGTATTCATGCCATATTTACAACAATTCTATATGGTTTTGCTATGATTTGAATGGAACTAACCCGGACTGACGTTGTATTCAGCAGAACTACCATGGTGTTGTTTTTTGTGTAGAAATAAAAGTTCTCCAAATCCAGCAAAACTTTTTGACGATTTTTTGGAACAAAAGAGGCACTACAAGCTTCGTGGGAGGACCAGAAGATAAGGGAGATGGCCACTACCCACCAGGGCGCGCCACCCCCCTCTGGCGCGCCCTAGTGCCTAGTGGGCCCCTCAAAGCCCAGCTCAGCATGAAACCGACGCCAAAAAATCCTATAAATACAGAAACCCCCACAAATAACCCTAGATCAGATGTTTCACCGCCGCAAGCCTCTATAGCCATGAAAAACCAATCTGGACCCTATTCTGGCACCCCGCCGAAGGGGGAAATCATCACCGGAGGCCATCTTCATCATCCTGGCGGCCACCGCGATGAGGAGGGAGTAGTCCACCCTCACGGCTGAGGGTTTGTACCAGTAGCTATGTGTTTAATCTCTCTCTCTCTCTCTCGTGTTCTTGATTTGGCACGATCTTGATGTATCACGAGCTTTGCTAATATAGTTGGATCTGATGGAAATATGCCCTAGAGGTGATAATAAAGTTGTCATTGTTATATTTCCTTATTCATGATAAAATTTTATTATTCATGCTAGAATTGTATTGAATGGAAACTTAAATACACGTGTGGATACATAAACAAATATTGTGCCCCTAGTGAGCCTCTACAGGACTAGCTCATTGATCAAAGATGGTTAAGGTTTCCTAACCATAGACATGTGTTGTCACTTGATAACGGGATCACATCATTAGGAGAATGATGTGATGGACAAGACCCATCCGTTAGCTTAGCATATGATCGTTCAGTTTATTGCTATTGCTTTCGTAATGTCAAATACATATTCCTTCGACCATGAGATTATGCAACTCCCAGATACTGGAGGAATACCTTGTGTGCTATCAAACGTCACAACTTAACTAGGTGATTATAAAGATGCTCTAAAGGTGTCTCCGAAGGTGTTTGTTGAGTTGGCATGGGTCGAGATTAGGATTTGTCACTCCGTGTATCTGATACGTCCATTTAGCATCATGCTTTTATGTTGATATTTATTGCATTATGGGCTGTTATTACACATTATGGTACAATACTTATGCCTTTTCTCTCTTATTTTACAAGGTTTACATGAAGAGGGAGAATGCTGGCAGCTAGAATCGTGGACTGGAAAAGGGTGCAAATCTGAGAGATCTATTCTACACAACTCCAAAAGTCATGAGAATTTACGGAGAATTATTTTGGAATATATAAAAAATATTGGGCCACTGGTACACGTCGGTGCTATACAAATGGTTTTTAACCCCTTTCCACGACGGCCTTTGTAACCGTCGCCAAGTGAGTTGGGCGGTAGGGGGGGTCCTTCCCACTCGACCCAGAAACCGTCGGGGATATGCCCTCCTGGCACAGACGCTCGGCAAACTAAGGTCGTGTGCGACCGGCGAGCACTCAAATACAGAAATACGTACAGTAGTGCTAAAAACTACAATTATACAGGCAAAATCATTTCCGGCCGTAAGTACATCCCACATAGTCAGTCACCGCTAAACGTTTTCGTTTATATATACATCCCACACAGTCACTCCAAGGAAAACGTTTGTGCAAGGTGGCGTAACGCAAACAATTTTCAAGAGAATGTCATATGTGATTGTGCATTGATCCAACACGGTTTATTCCTAGAAACTGTGTGCGTTGCCCGAGGTCATCGCCCACGGTGTTTTCTTAATAACCGTTTGCAATTGGAAAACCCAATTAGCGGGCTAATTGGCCAATTAGCGGGCTAATTGGCCAATTAGCAGGCTAATTGCCCTATTATTAATAATCCATTTACTAATATAATTGACATTCATATTAAGGGCATAATATATTCCATTTCCATATTAAGGAAGCATGATTTCATAATTGAAATACATCAGAGTACAACATGATATAGCTTCAGCACTCAGCTACCCCATTACACGACTGCACCAGCAGCAAGTTTCACATGCAACATCTAGAACCTTTCGAAATTAGCATCATAGACGATACATAGACATATGCATCTCATCTGGAAAACTGATGAAGCGAAAGGCAAATATTGAGCCTTCATTCATGTTGAAGGTCTTTGCAACTTTAGGCCAGTGCCTCTGGATGATTGAGCATCCATCCTTCGACCTCTTCAGGAACACTTCAATATTGAACCGTGGGTGTTGTATGAAAACTTTCCTCGCCTCCTGACCACAGAGTTGGTTTGAGAGGTAATCATCAGTGAACCCTGAAAACAAGGATGTGCATAAATATATTCTCTATATTGGAAATGGGGCAAAGGAATAAAAAAAGGCAAGGTATAATAGTTAGTACCATCATGTAAACCTCAGTGCTACCCATTGTTTCACTACAACACATATAAGGTAGTTAGTCATCAGGTTAAGTAAGTGTTCGCATGTTATCAGTAAAATATGTTGATCATAAATAAGCACATTGCAGATTCATCATATTAAGTCAAGCCACATTGAAAACCCAATAATCCAAACCAAGCATGATTAAGAACTAGGAAATATAGCACTTGTATATGTTTCTCATGTATTAAGTGCAGCCAAATTCGATTTATTCCTCACATGGTATACAATAACAGAATGCAGCCACAACAATTGAACATCGCATTGCAGAATTGAACCGAGCAGTTAACTAAACACCACAACAAATGAACCAAACGTTAACTGAGCACCACATTGCAAAATATAACATACTCCTAATAGAAGATCAGACAGTTAACCAAACCAAGCATGCTTAACAAATTGGAAATATAGCAATTGTATTTGTTTCGCATGTATTTAGTACAGCCAAATTTGATTTATTTCTCACATGGTATACAATACTAGAATGCAACCACAACAATTGAACATCGCATTGCAGAATTGAACCAAGCAGTTAACTGAAC